>NW_021631926.1:0-31163 GCF_004799145.2 Neltuma alba
CTTCCCGAGAGCAACACACAGAGGCTAGCGATCTTCGCCGCAACGAAAATCACCGAGAGCAACACAAGAAAAGAACCACTTCGCCGCGGCGAAGGATAGGGTTTGCCGCGGCGAAGTGTCACAGAGAGCACAGAACATAACATAAAAAAACTCAAACATCAGAGAAACACAACACCAACAACAGATGAAGCTGGATACTTCAAAAACTTTAAAGTGCATCAAAAGAGATCAGAAGGTGTTCAATAAGTCCATGATTAGGCAGTATACCACAGACAAACTTTCTCAATCAATTTGAATCATATAATTCATTACAAGCACCAAATCATCAAGCACAAAAAGATAGGATAGAGATCAAATCAAAACTTCCAGGGGGTCTTATTGAATTCAAACAACAACTACACTACTTTCCTACTGAAAAGGGTTTCTCCCCCCACACTCATTCAACATACAATGCACAAAACATAGCAAGATCAATAATTAAGCAAAAGCATGTAAATGAGTGAAGGAAAGAAACGACCAGGGAGTTAGGAGGCTTTTGGTTCTCATGGTAGAGCTTCAGTTGATGGCCATTAACTTTAAGCTTTGCTCCAGTTTCCTCATTAAGAAGCTCCACCATTCCAAAATTATGCACCTTTGTGACTGTGTAAGGCCCATCCCAACGGGTATTGAACTTTCCTTGCTTAAACGTGAATCTGGCCTTAAACATCAGTACCTTGTCTCCCACCTTGAAATTCTTCCGTAGGAGACCCTTATCATGCACAATTTTGTCTTCTCCTTGTAAAGTCGAGAGTTCTCATAAGCCTCCAATCTCAACTCCTCTAATTCTTGCAGCTGCAACTTCCTCTCCATCCCAGAAGATTCCAAGTCCATGTTACATTGTTTGACTGCCCAATATGCTTTATGCTCCAATTCTACTGGTAGGTGGCATGCTTTGCCAAAGACTAAGCGATAAGGAGACATTCCAATTGGTGACTTATAGGCAGTTCTATAGGCCCACAATGCTTCCTCTAATCTTAGGCTCCAATCTTTCTTGGATGGCTTGACCATTTTTTCCAGAATATGCTTCACTTCCCTATTGATATTTCAGCTTGGCCATTGGTTTGGGGGTGATATGCAGTGGAGACTTTGTGGGTGACACCAAATTTAGAAAACAAGTTATCTACTACCTTATTACAAAAATGTGTACCTCTATCACTCACTACACAGCCCTTGGAATCCCAAACCTACAGAAAATGTTGGACTTAAGAAACTTAGAAACCGCCTGGGCATCATCTTTTCTAGTAGTAGGTATTATCAGACGTAATCAACAGCTAGAAGAATGTATATAAAACCAAAGGACGGAGGAAAGGGACCCATGAAGTCAATTCCCCAAACATCAAAATTTCACAAAACAGTAAAGGTTGTTGAGGCATTTCGTGTCTTTTACCTAACCCTCCAAAACGTTGACATTTGTCACAGGACCGACAAAAGTCATAAGAATCTTTAAAAAGGGTTGGCCAATAAAAACCAGAATCTAAAATCTTCCTAGATGTTCTCCTTGCACTGAAATGACCACCACAAACCATGGAATGGCAAGCTGCAATGATAGACTCAAACTCTTCACTAGGCACACACTTTCTTATAACCTGGTCACTACATATCCGCCATAGGTGAGGGGCATCCCAAATGTAGTGTCTCGATTCGCTTCGAAGTTTTTGTGCCTGAAATTTAGACATAAAAGGAGGGGTGAGTCCAGTTATAAGATAATTAACAATATGCGCATACCAAGGCTCTTTAACAGCTAAGGCACATAATACTGAATCAGGAAAGGAATCACAGGTGAGTTCAGAAGAGTCTACTCCCCGTGTATCATCTGGTAGCCTACTTAAGTGATCGGCTACATGGTTCTCTGCCCCTGCTCGATCCTTTATTTCAATGTCAAATTCCTGGAGAAGTAATGCCCACCTAATCAATCTTGGCTTAGATTGTGGTTTCTTAAGAAGATAGCGAACAGCTGCATGATCAGTGAAAACAGTCACAAGTAGGTCAAACTTTTCTAAAGCGAAAACAACTGCAAATAGCTCTTTTTCTGTTGTTGTATAGTTGACTTGAGCTGCATCCAGTGTTTTCGAAGCATAGGCAATGACTCTTGAGAGCTTCTCCTCCCTCTGGCCTAACATAGCTCCTACAGCAAAATTAGAAGCGTCACATGAAATCTCAAAGGGCAAAGTCCAGTTAGGTGCAACAAGAATAGGAGGAGAAATGAGTTTAGACTTTAAATCATCAAAAGCAACTCTACAAGAATCATCAAAATCAAATTTCACATCTTTTTGTAAAAGCTTTGAGAGAGGTAAAGCAATCTTGCTAAAATCTTTTATAAACCGCCTATAAAATCCCGCGTGACCCAAAATGATCTAATATCTTTAACACAAGCAGGATAAGGCAAAGAAGATAACCTCAATCTTAGCTTTATCAACTTCAATTCCCTTTTTAGAAATCAAATGCCCTAGCACTATCCCTTCATTGACCATAAAATGACACTTTTCGAAGTTTAAAATCAAATTCTTTTCAATGCATCTTTTTAAAACTTTTTCAAGACTAGCAAGACAATCATCAAAAGAACCACCATAAACAGTAAAATCATCCATAAAGACTTCCATACATTCCTCTAAGAAATCACAGAATATAGCCATCATACAACGTTGGAAAGTCCCTGGAGCATTACATAACCCAAAAGGCATCCTACGATAGGCGAAGGTACCAAAAGGACATGTGAAAGTAGTTTTATCTTGGTCCTCTGGTGCAATAGGTACTTGAAAGTACCCAGAGAAACCATCTAGAAAACAGTAATGAGATTTGCCTGCAAGTCTCTCAAGCATCTGGTCTATGAAAGGAAGAGGGAAATGATCTTTTCGTGTGGCATCATTGAGTTTTCTATAATCTATGCACACGCCAGGAATTCTGAACTCTTGTAGGAATAAGCTCATCCCTATCATTTCTAACCACAGTAACCCCACTCTTTTTAGGCACTACATGTATCGGACTAACCCACTCACTATCAGATATGGGATAGATGATCCCAGCACTTAGAAGTTTGGTAATTTCCTTCTTAACCACATCAAGAATCAGGGGGTTTAGTCTTCTCTGGGGTTGTCTCACTGGTTTGGAACCTTCACTAAGCAAGATCCTATGTGTGCAAATGGCTGGGCTAATCCCCGGAATGTCCGCTAAAGTCCACCCAATAGCCCTCTTATGCTCTCTCAATACAGTAAGGAGTCTTTCTTCCTCAACCTTAGACAGGGAGTTAGCTATAATGACAGGTAATCGCTCATCAGACTCTAGAAAAGCATACTTCACAGTAGGGGGTAGGGGTTTCAAATCAAGTGTAGGTGGTTGCACAATAGAAGGAATCAATTTATGAAGTTCAAGAGAGAACAAATTACTCCCCTTTCCTTCAACCAGTGAGAGTTCCTCAACCTTGCAGTTAGCTTCCTCTCCAAGCGTTGAACCAACTTCTAGTTGATCTACAGCAACCGCCTTAGAGGGATTCTTCTCCATGACTCCTTCCTCCATCTGAAATAACAACAGGAAACCTTTCCCCAAGGGAATTATCACTGATAATAGAGGAATCACAGTCTAACTTGGAGTCAAGGAGGAAACAGAAAATGCATGTGGGATGGAAAGCATACAATTAAACACAGTACAATTAAGGCATGTAACATCACCACCACATGAGCAAGAAGAAGGTGTAGAGTAAAGAGATGAAAAAAGAAGAAATGGATTCATCCTCATCAATAGATTCATCAGTGTAAATATCAAATAGAAAGAGTCATTTTGCAATTCAACTTCAGAGCATGCATCCTCAACAGCAATGTCTATCATGTTAACCCCCAAAAGTGAATAGTCCTCATAAGGATGTTTCATTGCTTCATACATGTTAAAAGAAACTTTATTATCACCCACCTCCATAGTTATGGTGCCCTCTTTCATGCTAATCATGGTATTAGCAGTCCTTAAGAAAGGTCGACCAAGGATGAGTGTAGTATCATTCACACGTTCAGAAGACATGTCAAGCACATAAAAATCCCAACTTGGACTAAAATGTCTTCAATAATGCCCTCAGGATACCTAATAGTCCTATCAGCTAGTTGGAGCACAACAGTGGTAGACTTAAGAGTCTTGACTCCTAGAGATGTGTATACGGACTTAGGCATGACATTAATGGCTGCACCTAGATCTAACAGGGCTCCCCCTATAGTAACCTTTCCTATAGTGCAAGGGATAGTGAAAGATCCAGGGTCTTGACACTTTACAGGAATTTGGGGTTTAAACAAAGCAGACACATTAGAGGGTAATTGGACTCTTTCATTAGGTTTAAATCTCCTCTTTTGAGTACATAATTCTTTTAAGACCTTAGCATACTTAGGAATCTTTTTAATCAGGTCAAGCAAGGGTATATTCACTTCTACCCCTAAATGTCTCAAGCAACTCATGATCTTGCCTCTCCTTACCCATTTTCACATTTTTCAAATAAGCATTAGGGAAAGGTAGTTCATTGATGTTTACCTCCTTACCTTCCTTGCTTGAGGCTCCATGATTGCTTGGCTCAGATTCCACAGTTGTCCCCTTGCCATCATGTTCTTTTGAGGCTTCTTTCAGCTTTAGCCTCTTCTCCTTGGAGCTTTCAGACTGCTTCACTTTTGAAGGTGCTTGTGGCAGCTCATCACACAAGATCTCCTCATCTATAACTTCATCCTCCTCTTCTCTGAATTTCACTTGCTTCCCACTCCTAAGGGTAATAGCATTCAAGCCCTTAGGATTGATAACAGTGTTGGAGGGGATTGCGCCACTGCTCCTTGCTTGTTGCTCACTCATGTTGTTGGACAACTGAGTTACATAGGAGTTGATGTTCTCAGATTTAGTCTCCCATTGCTCCATCCTCTTTTCCAAAGCACTAAATCTAGCATCATTCTTGGATGAGTCTTGTTGAATTAGTGAAGCTAAGGAGTTGAACTGAGTAGCATTAGCAGCCCTTTCTTCCTTCATTAAGGTCATCATATTTTGTAGGAGTTGATTTGTTTCATCCTTAGGTGGGACAGTTAGGGCTTGAGATTGGTTTTGGAACTGGTTTGAAGATGGACCAGCTCCTCCACTCTTCTGAAATCTGTTTGGAGGTCTACTATCATCATTCCTCCAGCCCAATCGAGGGTTTGCTTTCCATCCCTCGTTGTAAGTGTTGGAGTAGGGATCCCACTTTTGATTTGGACGGCCTTGGAAGACTACAGATACTTCTTCATAGCGGTCTGGACAAACGCTAGAAATATGCATGACTGATCCACATGTTTCACAACTAGGCACTGTAATGTCCATAGGAGCGGATGGGCGATGCACACTCATATTCTTCAATTCAGCAGTAATCAAAGACAATTGAGATGTCACTTTGCTTCCCAAAGAATCTACTTTTGATTCCAAAGCGTCCATTCCCTACTATGCACCGAAGTAGCTCCCATCTCATGCACTCCTCTAGTATCTCTCACACCATGTTGTTGATGATTCAGGGCCATCTTCTTTATCAAATCCCAAGCCTCCTCAGCAGTGGAGTCTATCAAAGATCCTCCCGATGCAGCATCCAACATACCCTTCTCTTGGTTCTTCAACCCATCATAGAAGTACTGCACTAGTTGTTTGTCTGGAATTTGATGATGTGGGCATCTTGAAAGTAGGTCCTGAAATCTATTCTAGTAATCATAGAGAGATTCGTCATAGTCTTGCTTGGCAGAATAAATCTCCTTCCTCATTGATAAAGTACGAGAAGCCGGAAAGTATTTCTCCAGAAATGCCTTCCTTAAGTTCCCCCAACTGTGGTATGCATCAGCTACATGTCTTGGGAGGCTCATGTACCATTCCCTAGCTTTTCCTTCCAAGGGTAGATGAAAAACCTTCCATAGCACTTGGTCCAATAATGCTCCCACAGGCTTCATACTCTGACAAATCATGGAAACAGATTGCAGATGGAGGTATGGGTCTTCTCCTGTCAAGCCATGAAATTTGGGAAGAGAGTTAATCAATAAACCTTTAATCTCAAAGTTAACTTCAAAATTTAGACAAGCCGCAGTAAAAGGATCAAAATTTACATCAGAAGTTGTGGCTTCCCTAATTGTTCTTCTCCTAGGGTTTCCATTATTTTCTCCTACTCTCTCTTGTTCACCATTACCACCATTCCTCACTTGATTAGCATTCAGGTTAGGATTAGGTTGATTTTATGGTAATTCAGCCATTATCTCTTGATTAGTAGGCTCACTCTCACTACTAGATAGGCTAGATTACACAGAAATATTCTCTTGCTCAATCACCAACTCACTTGTCCCCTCAATTCTTTTCTCTCTTCTTATCTCTCTGAGTCTTCTCTCAATCTCAGGGTTATAGGGCACAAGTTTTGTTTTCCGTGGCATGCAAGATAAGAGTCACAAGAGAAAGAGCAAACAAAATTGACTTGCAACACACAAAGTCAACTAAAAGCATGCAATGTGATGAATGCAAGTGTATGGGTGAATATGCAAGTGTATGGGTGAGTATGAGTATGTATGCACAGAAAAAGAAGCAAAAAGTGTAAGTTTCAAAATTTTCAAGAAGAGTTCGCCGCGGCGAAAGCAGAGGTTGGCCGCGGCGAAAGTTGACAGAGGCGACCAGATATCTGATTGCAGGGAGTTGGCCGCGGCGAAATAAAATGCTTGCCGTGGCGAAGGTATCCCGAGAGGAATCCTTCGGTTTTTCAAAGAGTTGGCCACGGCGAAGGAGAAAGTTGGCCGCGATGAAGTGTCACAGAATGCTTATCAAATACTGGACTCCACTGATGCAACGTGAGAGATGCTGAAAATCAAGAAAATCAGTATATTTGTTTGTATTTCCAAAAATTTTGATGCTATGCAAGATGAAAACCTATACTATGAACAAATATGCAACTAAACTACCTAAGATGCCACTCAAAAAGATCAAAACTTCAATTGACAATCAATTAGCACAAACTAACCTAGAGAACCAATTTCTTGGCTCCCCGGCAACGGCGCCACTTGAAGAGAGCCTTTCTATCGTTCGCTTTGGGGTTCTCACTCAAAAGTAAATCCAAGCTATGCAGTATAATGCAAACTCGGGTTGTTTCATGGTTGGGAGCCTTAATTAATTACCTAAGTTAGACTAAATACCATGCAAAGTAATGAAAAGGGGTTTTTGGGTTTTTAACATTTAATGAAATGTGCCAGAATTGAATGCAATGAAAACAAACCTAAGATACTATGTTTTTGGAGTTTTTAAGATAATAATGATGTAATGGAAATGATTGATAGGAAATCTCTTGAAAATGGTTTTGATGGCACTCATAGTTCACTTAAATATTGGGAGTTTCAAAATCCATTAGGTTTTCTTAATAAGAACCTCATTAACTCAATGAGTCCAAAGCTTTCATTAATGAACTCATTAATGAAAACTTTGTTTAGCTTCCCTAATGTGTAAATTTGGAATGATCATGCAATTGGCTTAATGTAACACACAATCAACTCAGTATCAAATATAACTATGCAAGACAGGAGAGAATCATAAGATTTACAATAAGCATATATGCAACTACATATATTTAAGCACAAATTCAACATCAATCAATCTAAATTACAAATGTTAATCAATAACCACTGATTACAGAATTAATCAAAGTGCCTAACTAAGACATTATAACTCCTAGACCTAGGAAATCATAAATGCCTAGCTAAAAACTAAAGATTAAAACTAAAACTCCCCTTTGAAGCTTGGGAACTCATGCTACTCCACCATCTTCAAGAGTTGAAAAGCTTAGCTCATCATAGCCTTGGAATCAGCTCCAACCAGAGGTAGATATTTAGCCATAACAGTAGGAGATGAAGGAAATGAAAATGGATGAAGAAGAAGTGCAGTAAAATGGAAGGTGAAGAAGATGGAGATGGAGGATTAGGGTTCTGTGGGAAAGATGAGAAGAGATGATGATAGAAACGTAGGTGGTGGCTGAATAATAAGGGTCTGACCTCACCATACCCAAAATAGGATTTCTAACCCGAAAATGACATGTATGGGTCGGTTCCTGGAGGTGGGTAGGTCAGATTTTCCCGAAATGGTCGGGTATGAAATTTGCTGATACAAGGGGTTTGCTGCGGCGAAGAATAGGTTCACCGCAGTGAAACATGGCAGAGAGTTTTGCTTCTTGATGGACGACATTCGCCGCAGCGAAAGTAGAAGTGTACCGCGGTGAACTGAGGCAGAGGCTCCTTTCTTGCTTCTTGTGCCTTGAGTTCTTCAATTATGGCCCCAATCTCTAGTGTCCTACAATAAAAAGCAACAAATTGAAGTATCAATTGTCCTAGAAATCAATTGAATACAATTAATAACCAATTATAACAATTTTATCCTCAAAAAGACACTAACTTAAAGTAAGGACTCTTAATCTAAATTAAGCACAATTATCATTAAAAAGGGCCAGAAAATACCACAAAATGATGGACAATGTAACGAAAATATAATAATAACTTGAGCTCAATCACACGTCTTTACAGGAATCAGAATGGAAAACACCATGGACTGGGACCTTAGATCTGAGCCATCAGTCAATGATTGGGATCTTAACATTATTGATCTCACCGAAGAAGAAGATCTGGTGGAATGGACTATGGAAGATGCTAGCCCAGTGTAACATCCCGATTTTTAAGCCTAGAAGTATCAGAAATAGCCTGAATGAAATAGGCTACCAGACCCCTTTTTAGTAGAGGTCTTAAAGATGAGAAAGGAAGTTAAAGCAGTTTTAGGGACTAAACTGCAAAGTGAAAGTTTTTAAGGGGCTAAAGGGTAATCAAAGTTAGAGGCTCCAGTAAAGTCTCAAAGGCCCAGATAGAGAAAAGAGGCTAGATACAGACCAAAGGTTAAGTTAGAAGCCTCAAAGAGATGGTTTGATGAGGTTGAGCCTAAGCAGGGGTAAAACTGTAAATTCAAAAAGTTACGGCCATTAGGGGTAAAAATGGAAAGTACTTAGAAAATTTTAAGAAAATCCCAAAAAATGGGAAATAATATTCTAAGGCTCTTTTGTGAAGAGAGATGATGAAAATACCCTTGAGGTAACTTAAAAGGAATTTATAAGTTTATGGCTCAGTTTGAGATGTAGAGGTAGATTTAATTGTTTAAGTCATAAAGAAACCTCAAAAAATTATGGTAAAATGGGGATGTATGATCTAAGAGACTGTAGAAAATTATAAAATTAGTCTCATCCCCAGAAGACTAGCAAAATGGCTTTAAGAATACTTAAAAGCCAGTTGTGCCAAAAAAGGGTATTTTAAAGAATGCTTTTTAAGTGGGGCAACAGGTTGAGTTATGACCTAAGAAAATTCACAGATTTTCTCTATAATATGAGGAATTTTATGATATTTTTGGAGCTCTAGATTGAATAAAATGCTCCAATCAAATATTAAATAATTTTGTCCCCTAAATAGGAGACAAAACCAAAGAAAATATCTAAGAGCCATCATAACGATGCTGAGTCAGCGTGCTGAGTCATCAAGCGCAATCATGACACCGACGAGTCATCATGCTGAGTCATCAAGCGTAATCATGACACCTATGAGTCATCATGCTGAGTCACCAGAAGATATTTATGGACAGCATAAAAATCAGAACGCAGTATGGGAACATTTTAGACAGTCTTTTGTCTACCCGTTATAGTGAAATCTCTACTGCATGACTCAGTAAGGTTAAGTAGTCTGTCAGTAGGGCTAATTATTTTCATTTATGCTCCTCTGAGATGGTGCCATATATGTACCTTTCATTGGCTAGAATTTTAAGAAGAAGTTGTCCCAGTGGTACAGGGTAAGTCAAGACCCGAAAAATATCCGTTACGGTGCAAGATTGGCTTGATAGGTAGAGAAATAATTAAGAAAATATTTTTGCACGAATTTTGCATTTATTTTCTCCCTATTTTAATGCCATAAATGATGAAAGGACATGAAAGTGACAAGTGTACGGTTAGATGAGAAAAAGAAAATATTACGTGTACGGCTAGATGGAAGACACGTGTACGGTCAGATGCAAGACACGTGTGCGGTCAGATTAAAGACATGTGGCTTGATGATGTAAGCATGATGTCATCATGATGAGTTAAGCATGATGTAATAGGACACTTGTCACCGTAAGATCAAAAGAGAAAATGGACGGTCTAGATCGAGCCACGTATTTTTAAGATCAACAGTCCAGATTCAGTCTGCTTTTCTATAAATACCCTTCCCCTCCCTACCATTTCATCCAAGCATAAGGAATCCATGGGGAAGCTCTTGCAAAATGGTTTCTAGAGAGAGAAAGAAGAGGGAGAAAGAGAGGCCAAGTGGTTCCAAGCCAGATCAAACTCTAAAACAAGGTATGTGATGGTTATAACACCTGATTTTATGCCTATTTCGGATTAGCTACTGTATGTATCTGATTCTGAAATTTTTCATGCTTAAAGTACACTCTGTGAGCTTTAAATCCATGGGTAGAACACTTCATTTGGATATGTGTACGATTTATGGTGATTTTTCAAAGTTAGGGTTTGAAATCTGGAAACAGTGTTGAACTTTTGGAAGAGTTTCGAGTTCCGTACAATTCCGGTGCTGTTTGGCATAGAATTGGCTCCTGAAACTAATTTTCATGTAAATTTAACTTAAGGATCTTTTAGTGAGACTTAGAACCACTCAATTTGGATTTTTCTAGAATTAATTATGAATTTTCAAAGTTGAGCAAAAATTCTGGAAATTCTGTGTGAACAGTACCCGCGAAGCAAAATTTCCAGATTTGGTATTTTTGAATCTAAGGCCATCTAAAGTGGTTCTCATTGACAAGAAATGGATCTTAAGGATGGAAAATGATAAGATTTATGTTAGAAAAGTTGGAAAGAAAACCCTAAGACTAAGAGAAAGGGTTGAGGTTCAAGAAAGCTAGTCTTGAACTTTATGTAATCTAGTGGTTCTAATGGATTGTATGATCAATGTGACTATGTTTAGGACCTTTGAAACATCCAAGAGGATGTTTGGTGATGTTGACCGAATGTCCACATGGTTGGAAAGACAAGGGAATCAAAGGAAAAGCAAGGGGAAAGCCATGTTACAAGGTAGTGAACTTACCTATACTGTGTGCTTGATATGTATGCTTGCATGATGTGATTGTGTTGCCATGATGTGACTAAGCTATGATGAAATGTTTGCAAAGTTATGTTTACAAGTTTATGTTATGTTTTTCCTTGGCAATATGTTATGGAAGCATGAAATGCTTTAGCTTACTTTCCATGGCATTCACGTGTTAATGTTATAACATGTCATGCATGTGCATTATGTCTTGCATGCTTATAGGTAATGTTTGCTACTGAGATTCTCCCGAATCTCACCCCTCCCTAACCAACCATTTAGGTCAATCAATAATGGGAATAATGGCATGAGAAGCAAGGAGAAGTAAGCGGAGAATTATTCTTGTTAATGGATGAGACTGTTGATAAATGTATAATTCTACTATTTTGTGAACTATGTTATGGATGCCAATGATACCATGTATTTAATTATAATATTTATGGCATGAATGAAAGGGTATGAGCATGAACGGGAAAGAGTAAGGCCATGTTATGTATGCCAAAGAAATAAAAAGAATTAAAGAGATGTTAAGGGATAAAACGTAAGTCCTAGAGCAGTGATTTTGTAGCTCCAGTTTGACCTATCAAACGAGTGAGTTAGGTCATAAGATTTAGCAAGTAAAGAGATCTGATGTTTCTCTTTAAAATGAGGGGTAGTTTGCCCAATTCCGATAACCGAGCAGAAAGTTGTGCCTTTCCAAAGTTAGGCAAAAATACAGTAAAATCCGAAAATGACCAAATGAACAGTAACTTTTTCAAAGGAAATTGAGCTTGAATTTCAGGGAAATCAGTTCAGAAACTATTTTTCCTCAAAATTTTATCCAAAGAGCTTTCTGTAGAACTTGGAATCACTCAATTTTAATTTTTCTACAATTAGTTATGAATTTTCGAAGTTTGTCACATTTTAAGGTGACAATGAATAGTAACCCGTAAATGAAAGTTTTCAAACTTGATTTTTCATCAATTGTAGCCTTCAAAAGTGATTCCAAATGCTTCCGCAAGAAAAGTTAATTGGTATAAACATAGGGTGTTACACCCAGGCCATTCGTAGTGAGTTCAAATGACTATGCCGAGTGCTATCCTGAGCTACTAGGGATCACTGTAGAACAGCTACTGTACCTTGCCGGACCTGGTGACTTGATGGCTCCTGTAACTGGCCTATACCAAGAACCATTAGACCTAGGCCTTTACATGCAGTCCATTAGACAGCCTGCTACCCTTGTTGTACATCCATGCAACATTCCCGGACCCAATACCGGACCAATTATACCCCCAGCTGTAACACCTGTAGCACCTACAGTGCCAGTCATACCTGCCCCTGCTCTACCTAGTCATGAGATCCACAGTATGGGTCAGCTAAGTGACCAGCTGAGGTTTCTAGGGCGTCACATCAGGAGGGATGTGGACGTAGACCTGAGAGTATACTTAGACTACCTCTAGGGTGTGAGAGAGCTGTACCAAACCCATGGACCAGTCAACCCTTACTCAGAACCTTTTGATTGGTTATGTGAGATGGTAGAGGTCCTACCCAACACTCCATTCTGGACCTATGAGATCATCCACCTGAACTACATACTTGGAGATGATGTGGAGGACTGGATCCAAAACCTCGAGGGCTTTGTTGTTGTTCATTTTCTGTAGATGACTAGGACCCTCCTATTACTAACATAGGATGTATTTTGGTGTAGCTAACCATAGTAGGTTAGGCTGGCAGTGCTTGGTGTATGTATGCTTTGAACTGCATTATTGATGCCTGATGCTTAAATGTTGAATGATGTATGCCTCTTTTGTTAAATGAAATCCAAGCATGATATTTACTTCTTGTTCCTTATTATGCTATCCGGTTAGTTAAACACGATAGTTAGAACCCGATGAAACTCTTCGCCAGAGAGACCCCCAGTCCAAGATGCAAGGGTTCGTCTCGATCCATTGCAAATAATTTTGGAACGTCTCAAGCATCAGCAGAAGACCATCAAATAGATAAGGGCAGCACAAGCTCGCTAGGAATAAGAAAGGGATGCAATGATAGCCGGAGCAGTAACAATGGCGATGGCTACCCTCAACAGGAGGCAGCCAGAGGAAGAAGTCTCTGCAACACAAGCATCAGAACAGTTGCCTAGACTAGCAATGCTAGCAGCAGACCCCGACAGCATCCAGTAGTGGATGACTCGCTTCTGTAAACACAACCCGCTGTCATTTGATGGAACGTTTAATGTTCAAGAAGCGGAAGATTGGATTAACCGTTTAGAGAAGATCTTCATAGTATTAGACTACTCATCAGATCGAAAAGCCCAGATGGCGATATATAAGCTAGAGAAAGACGCTGATTACTGGTGGAAGAATACTGAAATTCTTCTAGATGCTTGGAACATGAGGGTGACTTGGGAAGTATTCCTAGAGCAATTCTATGAGAAGTATTTTCCAAGATCCGTCTAAGATGAAAGGGAAGCAGAATTTCTGACCCTGAAGTAGAGGGATGATGAGCCATTTGATGAGTACTTGGCTAAGTTCATATGTCTCTCAATTACTCAAGTTATCTCCACTACCGAGATGATGAGAGGTGGACAACAGAGAAGATGGTTCGAGGACTAAGGCAGTCCTTGAGGGAGATGATTGCTCCCAGACAATTCGAACAGTTCAATAAGGCGATCGAGGCTTACCAAATCACGAAAAGCAGCTTAAACTATCATCTGATGGTCAAGACTACTCCCACAGAAGAGAAGGGAGGTTAGGGCGGCACCTCATCTAATGCAAGTAAGAAGAGGAAGCAACCATGGAACAACCGTAAGAATGAGAAAGGCGGTAAGCCATCGAAGGGCAAGCAGTGTGCAAAGTGTGGCAAGAATCATGGTGACAGACCATATATGGCTGGATAGAACGTTTGCTACACATGCGGCAAACCTGGACATTTCTCAAGAGAATGCCCACAGAACACTGAAAAGGCACGACCATGCACCCAAGGCTGAGTGTTTACCCTCACAGGGGAAGAGGCCCGGAAGTCCCCACAAATGATCCAAGGTACGATCATGATTAACAATTCCCCAGTGATTGCAATGTTTGATTCGAGTGCTAGTCATTCTTTTATCTCGTATGCCAGTGTTAAGAGACTTGGCTTAATTGTGAATACATTGCCGTATGATATACATGTGTCCACACCAACACAGAATAGGGTAATTACATCTGATGCGTCTTGAACTAAATAGTTTGTTATGAGCATTGTTGTACTATTATAGACTTAATATGGATGCCCTTCCATGAAATTGATGTGGTGATTGGACTAAATTGGTTATCATCCCACAATATCCCAATGGACTGTAAGAACAAAACCCTAATCTTACCCTCGAGAGATTTAGAGTTGAATCCTGAGGTTAGATTGAATTTCTTAATGGAAGCCCAAGCGGGCAAATGCTTACAGAAAGGTTGTCAAGGATTCCTCATTTTCTTCTCGATGCAAGTAAGGGTAGAAGAGGGGATAGAAGAAATCCTAGTTGTTAAGGAGTTTCCAGAAGTGTTTCCGATGGAGGTCACAAGACTACCCCCGGATAGAGAAGTAGAATTCATGATTGACATCATACTTGGAGTAGGACCAATTTCTAAGGCCCCTTATAGAATGGCTCCAAATGAAATGGCAGAACTTAAAAGGCAGATAGAGGAATTACTTGAGAAAGGTTTTATTAGACCAAGCGTATCGCTATGGGGTGCTCCAGTGTTATTTGTTAAGAAAAAGGATTGTAGTCTAAGAATGTTCATAGACTACAGGGAGTTAAACATAGTTACAGTCAAGAACAAGTATCTGCTCCCTAGGATAGATGATCTATTAGACCAGTTACTTAGTGCCAGTGTGTTCTCTAAGATTGATTTAAGATCTGGCTACCACCAACTCAAGATTAAACCTGATGATATCTGTAAAACCCTTAACCTCAAAACATTATAATCTCATCATAAAACCACTACTATGGTAGAAAAGGAAAGCTGTTAAAATGAACTACCATAGTAGAAAGAAATTTACATAATTTTAGAAATTGACTTTCAAACTCGGGTCAGATCCAAACTCAGTTGCATGCAACTAACATCAATCATTCACAACCACTGGGCCTCCGGGCAATTAAAAGTGAGAAGATACACTTCCTCCGGTTTACAATAAAGCCGGGCAATCAAAATATTTCAAAGGACCCTAACTGTGGCAATATATATACTAGCCATACATATATAAAGGCTAGAGGCCTAAAGCTAACCAAGCTCAAGCCTCTGCGTCTCTTCCCAACGGCACTCGCCTAGAACCTTCACCTGAAAACATTGTAAACCACGGGGTGAGACAAACGTCCCAGTAATAAACCTTTCCAATTCAAGGTACTACTAAATAGGTGCTCGTGAGGTTTCAAGTGGGGCAGTTCACAAGTAATATTATAACTGATAGCCACAACAATTCATGCAAGTGCAATGATGCAATTCCCATCAACCATATCCCTCACTTTGTGGGATTTTCAAGAGCCGAACCCGGCCTATCCCTCACTATAGGGGACGTAAAGAGCCCTAAAAGGCCTATCCCTCACTCTGGGGGACATAGGGAGCCAAAAGGCCTATCCCTCACTATGGGGGACGTACTGAGCCAACCATCATGCATTAATGGAGGCCTTACCACATGGTAGTAACTATCAAAAACTCTCACCAATTCCCTATTCATGCATCATGCTCAAACCATAATCAGATAGTAATTGAACATTTCATAATTAACTTCATTCAATGGCATATCTTTCACAATTTCAAGATTCATTCATCATTAATCGAAACTTCACAAGACGGTTTTCTTTTTTATATACAACATACACTTTGAACATAATTGTTACTCGGAGCACAAAACATAAATCTACTCACAATACCACAGAAGCATGTACTAAGGATTGAAAAGTGGTTACTTCTCACCTGAGCAAGGAATAACAACCAACGATACGGTCCGTGCACCAACAAGGCTCACAACCGGTCTACACAAGCACATAAACACACAACCATCATGTATTAGCTTTCAAACTAATAATGTGGCCAAAACAACACTTGGGGACACAAAATTCCTAGCTCCAACCAAAACTCTACCCAACTCAAAGGGTATAACCATCAAAACAACACTCCAAAGTCATAAAAGTCCATTAAAACATCAAATCCCCTTCCAAGCATCAATCAGGGTTCCAACCTCAAGGACCCACTATAGGAATTCTACACCCAAACATCCCATTTGAACAATTGAAGTTCTAACAACAATCTAAACCGATTAAACATCCAATTTAACCCTCCTTAACATAACCCAATTCACAAAACTCAAAATCAACCTCTACATTATCATCCTCAATCACAAACCTCCCATTTCCATAAACCCTAACTCAAAAACTCCAAGTTCTTTAAATCCAAGAAAACTACACCGATTAAATACTTAGACTAACCCAAAACAATCAATTAAACTCAAAACAATCGGTCAAAAACCTCAATTCCATCACAACCTAGAAAACTCTAGAGTTCCACCATAAATCCTCAGAAATTCCAAGAAAGAAAGTAGATTAGAGGTTAAAATCACTTACTTGAGGTAATGGATCCTTAGAAATGCCCCCTCTAAGCCAAAACACCGAAACCCTAGCAGAGCCTCTCTCTCTACCTCAGATTTTTCTAATTTTCGCACAACTGAACCCCTCCCGCGACTATATAGATTCGGACTCCTTCGCCGCGGTGAACCCATACTTCGCAGCGGCGAACTAATCCCGAGAGGGATTACTCGCCTGAAAACCCGACTTCGCCGCGGCGAAAGCTTCCCGAGAGGAAACTCTCGCTCGCCCAGAAAATCTTCACCGCGGCATACCCCTACCTTCGTCGCAGCGAAACCTTCCCGAAAGGATACTTTTCCCTAGAACTCCTGGTTCGCCGCGGCGAACCTACCCTGAGAGGGGTACGTTCACCTATTCCTCCAACATATCTCAATTCCAACCCAAACACCAAGATCAACATTTAAATCACTAATCTATCCTCAAAATCAACCAAAAGAGGTTATTAAAACCCGATAAAACTCAGGATGTTACAATATCCCTAAGACTACGTTTAGAACTCGTTATGGGCACTATGAGTTCTTAGTGATGCCGTTCGGATTGATGAATACACCTGCGATATTCATGGACTACATGAATAGGATCTTTCGCCTTACTTATATCAATTTGTGGTAGTGTTTATCGATGATATCCTAGTATACTCCAAGTCTCCTGAAGAATATAAGATGTATTTGAGAATTGTCCTAAATACCCTAAAAGAGAAGTAGCTGGTGGCCAAACTTAGTAAGTGTGAGTTTTGGCTAGAGGAAGTCTGATTTCTTGGCCATGTAATTTCCCGAGAGGGAGTGGCTGTCAACCCTAGGAAGATTGAGGCAGTACTCAATTAGGAGAGACCCAAGATGGTGACCGAGATCAGAAGTTTCCTCAAACTAGCGGGGTATTACAGAAGATTCATTTGGGACTTTTCTCGAATTGCTCTTCCACTGACCAAGTTAACCAGGAAGAACCAACCATTCTTGTGGGATGAGAAGAGTAAGGCTAGTTTTTAGGAGTTGAAGAGGAAGCTCACCTCTACTCCCGTCCTTGTACTCCCTGATCCTTCGCAACCCTATGTGGTTTATACAGATGCTAGCAAGCAGGGGACTGGGATGTGTGCTCATGCAGCAAGGGAGGGTAGTAGCATATGCCTCGTGCCAGTTGAAATCTCATGAGGAGAATTACCTGACCCACAACCTGGAATTGGTAGCGATAGTTTATGCATTGAAGATATGGAGACATTATTTGTATGGAACAACAATAGAATTATTTTGCGACCATAGGAGCCTCAAGTACCTCCATGATCAAAAAGAGTTGAATATAAGACAACGAAGATAGATGGACTTGCTTAAAGACTATGATTTCCAGATTAGGTATCATCCAGGTAAAGCAAACGTGGTTGCGGATGCCTTGAGCAGAAAGGCGGTGCAGGTAGCATCACTAATGATTAAGGAGCAGAAGCTGGTAGAGGATTTCAGAGATTGGGGTCCTCTATATCAGATGCAGTTAGTAGAAGGAAATGAAGGTAAAACCCAGTTTACAGCTCTGCTCGAGGAGCAAATCAGAGAAGCACAGTCACAAGATTGGCTAGCAGAAATTTTCAAAGGGAAATTGTCTAAAGGCGAGGCTAAGAACTTTGAAATTTCAAAGGAAGGGATATTGAAGTTTAAAGGAAGAACCTACGTTCCCCAAGTAGCCGACCTCAGAGAAAAGATACTAGTAAAAGCCTATAAGAGCAAATATACTCTTCATCCAGGAATGACAAAGATGTATTATGGTGTTAGAGAGCTTTTTTGGTGGCCTGGAATGAAAAAGGATATTACAGAGTATGTGGCAAAGTGTCTTAACTGCCAGAAAGTAAAGATGGAATATCATAAGCCTGCAGGAGAGTTGCAACCCCTAGATATCTCTGAGTGGAAATGGGATAACGTATCTATGGATTTCATAGTAGGATTACCGATGACAGCAGCTAAACATGATGCAATATGGGTTATAGTAGACCATCTGACCAAACCCGCGCACTTTCTCACTATGAATGTTAATGATTCTCCTAAAAATTTAGCAAGGCTTTACATCAAGGAGGTTGTTAGGCTACATGGTGTCCCAAGCAGTATTGTTTCAGACCGAGACCTAAGATTTACTTCTAAGTTTTGGAGATCTCTATAGAAAGAAATAGACACTACTCTCAAATTCAGTATAGCCTAGCATCCCCAGACAGATGGGCAAATGGAACGAACGATTCAAACATTAGAGGATATGTTACATGCTTGTGTTTTGGATTTCGGTAGTAATTGGGATACATACTTATCGTTAGCCGAATTTGCCTACAATAACAGTTTCTATTCAAGTATTCAAATGGCACCATACGAGGCACTCTATGGAAGGAAATGTAGATCTCCCTTATGTTGGATAGAGCTTAGTGAAAGAAACATCCTTGGTCCAGATATAGTGGATCAGACTTCTCGACAGATTAAAGCTATTCAGCAACGACTTCTAATGGCTCAGAGTAGACAGAAAAGCTATGCAGATACAAGAAGGAGACTATTAGAGTTTGAAGTTGGTGACCATGTTTTCCTTAAAGTGTCACCAACAACAGAAGTTGGTCGATCCCTGAAGACCAAGAAGCTGAGTCCAAAGTATGCTGGACCATTTCAGATTTTGTCCAAAACTAGACCAGTAGCCTACAAGTTGGCTCTTCCCCTAAAGTTAAGTCAGATTCATGATGTCTCTCATGTCTCCCAACTGAAAAAATACCATCCAGACCCGACACATGTCATAAGCTATGATGATATTGTGCTCTGAGACAACCTGTCTTTTGAAGTTAGACCAGAGGAAATCATTGATCAAAAGATCAAGCAGCTGAGGAACAAGCAGATTTCATTGGTCAAGGTGGTCTAGATGGGTCTTTCCTTTGAAGGAGCCACATGGGAGATGGAGACCGAGATGAAGGAAAAGTACCCTGAACTTTTCCATTAAGGTATGCTTTAAATTTCGAGGACGAAATTTATTGAGGGGGAGAAATGTCACATCCAGTACTATGGTAATTAGGGATGAGAAATATTCCTAAATAATTAAAAGCCAAAAATTATAAGGAGGAATAGAAGAATTTTGGTGGAAAATAATTATTATGATTTTCCAAGCCAATTATGGAAATTTGACTAATTAAGGAAAATTGGTCAAATAAAATTATGGAATAATATTTTCAAGCCTTAGAAAATTAAGAAAAAATAAGGATAATATCCTTTGAGAATTATATGAGATTATAAAATTAGTTTTATGACCAAATTACCCTTAGAGAAATTACAAAGGAATTTAAGGGTGATTTAGGCCAATTTAAGGGATTTTATTTGGAAAATTCCAAATAAATATTTTTAAGGAGAATAAAATTCTAAGAAAATTCCTATGATATCCCAAGGAATTATAAGATATTATAGAATTAAATAAAGACCCTCAAGTATCCAAGATTTTTCCCAATACCTTTGAAAAGTGAAAAAACCCTAGAGAGAAGGAAATTAGTTTTCCTTTTTATTTAATTATTAGGAAATTAATTTTGAGACAAAGAGAGAAATTTGGGATGATAAAAATAAGGAGAATAAATTAAGAATCTGACAAAAAATAATTACAGAGGCCAGAATATTGTAATTATAGAAACGAAGTTAAACCAGGAGTTAAAGTGCACCGATAAAGCAAGACTAGAGTCTTGCAATTCAAATGGTTCACATTTAGCCATGTGTCAAGCCCCTAATGAAGAGGATTTTGACTTTTGGTAATTAATTTCATTTGGATTTGGTTAATTATGAAAGAGAAAGTAAGATTAAAAGGGGTAATGACACTTGGAATTTCATTTATGATAATGGTTGGGACATTTTTGGCTCATTAAACAAGCTCATCTCCCCCTAATATTTAGATGTTGTTTCAGTCAAGAGGGAACTAAGAGAGAAAAGAGAGAGTTCAAAGAGAAATCAAGGGAAAAGCTACCAACTTGATCATACAACCAGGGATTTAAGGTTAGTTCTTGGTTCTAGATGGATCCTTACCTTGTTTTCTTTCTTTGTATGGTTGAAAATTTCTATTTCCTCTCTTCTTTGGGTGCTGGACGAAATGTATATATGGTAGGGAAAAAAGTTTTGTTGATCACACTTGCTAGAACACTTCAAAGCATGATAGATCCTAGTAGTTACAAGTGGTTGTGAGTTGATTTTTGAAGTGTTTTCTTGGTGGTGTATCATATAGACCATTTTAGCCAAGGCAGTAAATGGACCTTAGGATGTGTTTTTCAATGTTTTAATGCTTCCATTGTGCTCAAAATGAAAAATGGTGTAGGATAAATGTAACGCCTCATGTTTAAATCAATTAACTTTCCTTGCAAAAGCATTTGGAATCACTTTTGAAGGCTACAATTGATGAAAAATCAAGTTTGAAAATTTTCATTTACAGGTTACTATTCATTGTCACCTTAAAATGTGACAAACTTCGAAAATTCATAACTAATTGTAGAAAAATTGAAATTGAGTGATTCCAAGTTCTACAGAAAGCTCTTTGGATAAAATTTTGAGGAAAAATAGTTTTTGAACTGATTGCCTTGAAATTCGAGCTCAATTTCCTTTGAAAAAGTTACTGTTCATTTGGTCATTTTCGGATTTTACTGTATTTTTGCCTAACTTTGGAAAGCCACAACTTTCTGCCCAGTTATCGAAATCGGGCAAACTACCCCTCATTTTAAAGAGAAATATCAGATCTCCTTGCTTGCTAAATCTTATGACCTAACTCACTCGTCTGATAGGTCAAACTGGAGCTACAAACTCACTGCTCCAGGACTTACGTTTTATCCCTTAACATCTCTTTAATTCTTTTTATTTCTTTGGCATACATAACATGGCCTTACTCTTTCCCATTCATGCTCATACACTTTCATTCATGCCATAAATATTATAATTAAATACATGGCATCATTGGCATCCATAACATAGTTCACAAAATAGTAGAATTATACATATATCAACAGTCTCATCCATTAACAAGAATAATTCTCCGCTTACTTCTCCCTGCTTCTCATGCCATTATTGCCCATCATTGATTGACCTAAATGGTTGGTTAGGGAGGGGTGAGATTCGGGGGAATCTCAGTAGCAAACACTACCCATAAGCATGCAAGACATAATGCACACGCATGACATGTTATAACATTAACACATGAATGCCATGGAAAGTAAGCTAAAGCATTTCATGCTTCCATAACATATTGCCAAGGCAAAACATAACATAAACTTGCAAACATTTCATCATAGCTTAGTCACATCATGGCAACACAATCACATCATGCAAGCATACATATCAAGCACACAGTATAGGTAAGTTCACTACCTTGTAACATGGCTTTCCCCTTGCTTTTCCTTTGATTCCCTTGTCTTTCCAACCGTGTGGACATTCGGTCAACGTCACCAAACATCCTCTTGGATGTTCCAAAGGTCCTAAACATAGTCACATTGATCATACAATCCATTAGGACCACTAGATTACATAAAGTTCAAGACTATCTCTCTTGAACCTCAACCCTTTCTCTTAGTCTTAGGGTTTTCTTTCTAACTCTTCTACCATAAATCTCATCATTTTCCATCCTTATGATCCATTTTGTTGTCAATTAGGACCACTTTAGATGGCCTTAGATTCAAGAATACCAAATCTGGAAATTTTGCTTCGCGGGTATTGTTCACGCAGAATTTCCAGAATTTTTGCTCAACTTTGAAAATTCATAATTAATTCTAGAAAAATCCAAATTGAGTGCTTCCAAGTATCACTGGAAGATCCTTAAGTTAAATTTAAAGGAAAAATAGTTTCAAGAGCCAATTGTACACCGAACAGTACCGGAACTGTACGGAACTCGAAACTCTTCCAAAAGTTCAACACTGTTTCCAGATTTCAAACCCTAACTTTGAAAAATCACCATAAATCGTACACATATCCAAATGAAGTGTTCTACCTATGGATTTAAAGCTAACTGAGTGTACTTTAAGCATGAAAAATTTCAGAATCAGATATGCACAGTAACTAATCCGAGATAGGCATAAAATCAGGTGCTATAACCATCACATACCTTGTTTTAGAGTTTGATCTGGCTTGGAACCACTTGGCCTTTCTTTCTCCCTCTTCTTTCTCTAGAAACCATTTTTCAAGAGCTTCCCCATGGATTCCTTATGCTTGGATGAAATGGTAGGGAGGGGAGGGGGTATTTATAGAAAAACAGACTGAATCTGGACCGTTGATCTTAAAAATACGTGGCTCGATCTGGACCGTCCATTTTCTCTTTTGATCTTACGGTGACAAGTGTCCTATGACATCATGCTTACCTCATCATGATGACATCATGCTAACATCATCAAGCCACATGTCTTTAATCCGACCACACACGTGTCTTGCATCCGACCGTACACGTGTCTTCCATCTAGCCGTACACGTAATATTTTCTTTTTCTCATCTAACCGTACACGTGTCACTTTCATGTCCTTTCATCATTTATGGCATTAAGATAGGGAGAAAATAAATGGAAATTCGTGTAAAAATATTTTCTTAATTATTTCTCCACCTATCAAACCAATCTTGCATCGTATCGGATACTTTTCGGGTCTTGACTTACCCTGTACCACCAGGACATGTTCTGACACTATTTTCTCATCTTAATAAGTACATATATGGTGCCACCTTAGAGGAGCAGAGGGAAAAATAATTAGCTCTACTGACAGGCTACTTAACCTTACTGAGTCATGCAGTAGAGATTTCGCTATAATGGGTAGACAAAAGATTGTCTAAAATATTCCCATACTGCGTTCTGATTTTTATGCTGTCCATAAATATCTTCTGGTGACTCAGCATGATGACTCGTAGGTGTCATGATTACGCTTGATGACTCAGCATGATGACTCGTCGGTGTCATGATTACGCTTGATGACTCAGCATGCTGACTCAGCATCGTCATGATGGCTCTTAGATATTTTCTTTGGTTTTGTCTCCTATTTAGGGGACAAAATTATTTAATATTTGACTGGAGCATTTTATTCAATCCAGAGCTCCAAAAATTCATCCAAAAATATCATAAAATTCCTCATATTCTAGAGAAAATTTGTGAGTTTTCTCAGGTCATAACTCAACCTGTAGCCCCACTTAAAAATCATTCTTTAAAATGCCCCTTTTCGGCATAACTGGCTTTCAAGAATTCTTAAAACCATTTTGCTGGCCTTTTGGGGACGAGACTAATTTTATAATTTTCTATAGTCTCCTAACTCGTGAATCCCATTTTTACTTACATTTCTGAGGCCTCCTGATGGCTCAAATAATTAAATCTAGCTTTATACCTCAAAACGAGCCATAAACTTATAAATTCCTTTTAAGTTACCTCAGGGGTATTTTCACCATCTCTCTTCACAAAAGAGCCTTAGAATATTATTTCTCATTTTCTGGGATTTTCTCAAAATTTTCTAAGTACTTTCCATTTTTACCCCCGATGGCTGTAACTTTTGAATTTACGGTTTTACCCCTGCTTAGGCTCAACCTCATAAAACCATCTCTTTGAGGCTTCTAACTTAACCATTGGTCTGTATCTAGCCTCTTTTCTCTTTCTGGGCCTTTGAGACTTTATTGGAGCCTCTAACTTTGATTACCCTTTAGCCCCTTAAAACATTCACTTTGCAGTTTAGTCCCTAAAACTGCTTTAACTTTCTTTCTCATCTTTAAGACCTCTACTAAAAAGGGGTCTGGTAGCCTATCTCATTCAGGCTATTTCTAGTACTTCTAGGCTTAAAAATTGGGATGTTACAATAAACCTAAAGAACAAGTGTTGGAAGCATTAAAAATCAAAGTTGTAATTTTTGGTTAAAGAACCCCTTTGGTTCGGTCATGAGAGAACTGAAAGGAGGAATTTTATTTTCTCAAATCTAAGCACATATTTGGAATTTACATGAAAAATCACGTGAGAATAAGTCAAGAAGCAATTTTAGGGTTTATGGAAAACAAAGGTCATAAACGAAAAAACAAAGGTGGAAGCTTTAAAGAGCAAGAGTTATGTTTAAGTTGTGTTCTTGCTTTTACTTGGTTTGGTTAATGACTCTTGCATTACCATGCTAGGTTTTGATACTTGTGAAGGAGAAGAAGAGAAACAAAGAAAACTCAAGCTTTTGGAGCAAGGTAGCAAGTTGAACCTAACTACTAACATTAACTTGGCATTATTGATTATTGCATGATTAATTGCTATTATGTGGATGAACTTACTTGATTGTCATCTGGCTGCTCTTTGTGCTTTCTTGCTTTGGCCTTTGCATGATTGAGTTTGCCAAATGATAAGCATGCTAGTTCACCAATAGTAGTTAATGTAGCTATGCATGATAATGATGCTTGTTGATGATATAGTTGGTTAATTTGCTATTGGGATTTCAATGAAACATCCAAGGGCAAGCTACAGATTGAAGGTTAAAATTATGGTATCATACCATAAAAATTCATAGACTTTTGGGTTATGTAATATTATGCGGGGCAGTGCTGTAAATTCACTAACACCGCCATATTTAAGCGACGTTTTGATTAAGTTCCCGAATGCTTTTAATCACGAAATTTGGCATGTTTATAGATCACGTTCTGAGCTTCATTTTGATAGCCAACATGTTAAAAATGGCCAACTACACGATTTTTAATAATTTTTCAAAGTTAAGGTTCAGAATCTGGAAAAAGGGTTTTTGCCCAATAGACAGAGGTGACGTTCACAAAAACTTGACATTTTTTCCAATGGAATTGGTTTACAGGACTATTTTTCCCTGAAAGAGCATTCAAAGAGCTTTTTTATAGAATTTTGAGCCACTCAATTTCAATTTTTCTAGAGTAAGTTATGAATTTTTGAAGTTAGGCCAGAAAACTGGATTTTTACCCAATGAAGAGTGAAAAACCGAAAATTAGCGTTTTTGAGGTAAAATTAAGCCCAAGACCATCTAATGTGGTCTAAAATGGTCTTAATTGAACCCTAAGACGATATGATAGTAAGGTGTAACAGAAGGACACTCACTGGGTAGAATGTACCTAGTAGGATTTGAAGTAGCAGCCATTTGTGCATTCTTTTTTTGCTCCTCCATCATACTTATTTCCAACCTACTGTACCCTGCACGAGACATGGTATGTAGGTACACATTCTGCTTTAATATTTGCTTGTTCTTCTTACTTAGTGCCTATAACAATAAAGCAAACTCAACAAAGTTAGTTTAGTTAAATAAAATATAAATTGATTATAGAGTAAGTTTGAAGAAACCAAACCTGAATGCAAGGTCTTCACGTTGCTTCATAAACCTTTCCTATACCTCGTCACTAACAAAAGAGTATCGATCTTTAGGATGCTCATCTTTTCTTTTTCCACGAAGATACTCTCTTATAAGCATGAATTTAAAATCCCTCCACCATTCACCAAGTTGCTTAAACAGATCTCTCATTTTCTCAGTTGCAGGAATATCAAACTTCAACTACAATACAATATAATAAAGTTATAAGTAAATAAGCAATTATAATTGAAGCAAATAGAGAAAAGAATTCGCAATGTACTAAAATATCCTCCCAACTAGTTTGCTTCAAATCTTTGTCTACCATCCTCCAATTAAGAATGTCAATCCCAATCTTACTGCATGCGAGATAACCTACATAACTAGTAAATTGAGCCCTTTTAGGACCTATAGCTTTCAAATCATCATCAATCTCTACTGTAATCTATTTTTCGTAGTGAGAAGGACGCTCAATGGGTGGAATGTAGCTTGTAGGATATGAAACAGCAACCATCTATGTATTCTTTTTTCGCTTCTCCATCATACTTATTTCCAACCCACTGTACCCTGCACGAGACATGGTATGTGGGTACACATTCTGCTTAGATATTTGCTTGTTCTTCCTACTTAGTGTCTATGACAATGAAACAAATTCAATAAAGTTGGTTTAGTTAAATAAAATATAAATTGATTAAAAAAATAAGTTTGAAGAAACCAAACTTGAAATGCAGGGTCTTCACGTTGCTTCATAAACCTCTCCCATACCTCGTCACTAACAAAAGAGTATCAATCCTTAGGATGCTCAATTTTTCTTTTTCCATAAAGATACTCTCTTGTAAGCATGAATTTAAAATCCCTCCACTGCTCATTGAGTTGCTTAAACAAGCAGTCTCTCATTTCTTCAGTTGGAGGAATATCGAATGTCAGCTGCAATACAATACAATAGAGTTATAAGTAAATAGGCAGTTATAATTGAAACAAATAAAGAAAAGAATTCATAATGTTCCAAAATATCCTTCCAAATGGTTTACTTCAAATCTTTATCTACCATCCTCTAGAGAACAACCAAAGGCTTATAAACATAACAACACCACTCTCTAGACCAAATCATTGGTGAAGTTAATAAATGGGTTAAGACCCAGAGACAAGTGTTCAATGAAGTGCATTTCTGTACATTTATTTCAAACATTGAACTAACCAATGTTAATAAGGCTTTATCCGATGAATTTTGGATAGTAGCCATGCAGGAAGAGCTGAACCAATTTGAGAGGAATCAAGTTTGGAACTTAGTACCCCCGACCTAATCACCATCCAGTCATAGGTACTAAATGGGTATTCAAGAAGAAGCTCAATGAATCTACACAAATGATTTGGAATAAGGCTAGATTGGTTATAAAAGGCTATAATTAAGAGGAAGGTATCAGTTATGAGGAAACATGTGCTTCAGTGGCTAGATTGGAAGCTATATGAGTACTCCTAGCCTTTGCTTGTATAAAAGATTTCAAATTATATCAAATAGATGTTAAAAGTACCTTTTTAAATGGTTACACAATGGAAGAAATATTTATCAAACAACCCCTTAGCTTTGAAGATCCCAACCTTCCTGATCATATTTACAAATTAAAAAAGGCATTATATGGTTTGAAACAAGCACCTAGAGCCTATTATGAACGTCTTAGCAATTTTTTGATAGAAAAAAGTTTTGAAAGAGGCAAGTTATAAAAAGAAATAAAAAGGAACTCTTAATAGTTTAAATTTATGTAGATGATATTATATTTGGTGCTACTAATAAAGATCTTTGCTAAGAGTTTGCTAAGTTGATGTAGGGAGAATTCGAGATGTCAATTATGGGAGAGTTAAATTTCTTTCTGGGATTACAAATCATGTTAGAGGTAGTTTCACCCAAGAGGGGGGTGAATTGGGTAATATATAAAGATTTGACTTTTTAAAATAAACTAAATCATGCAAAGGAAGCAAGTTTAGAAGGATTTCACCAAGGATAAACAGAAGTAGAACACACAGGAGTTTATATTGGTTCGGTTTCAACCACTTAACCTACATCCAGTCCTCAGAGCACCTCTGTGTTTTTCACTAATCCTCAAGATTCAATGGGCTCTTGGCACCACAATACAGCAATTCAGTCACTCTCAATCACTCGCCTTACTACCCATAAGGTTACAATCCCCTCAAAAGTACCACACTCTTGAGTCACTCACAGATTTAAGGGAAAAGATTACAAACTCTCTCTCACAGTATTTATGATAAGTACTAAAGCTCAGAAAATAAAAATAGTGTAATGAATGCAGAGATTAATTTTGTCAATTGGTAGCTTGGTGAATTCCCCTCTTTATTCAATGTCTCTTCATGCCATTTATAATAAATCCTTCTGACACAAGTAGCTTGAGTCTATAAAATGTCTCTGTTGAGCATTGTAACCAGTGGAAATGTCTCAATACAAAGATAAGTTTTCTTCTCAAGTGAATATGAATGAATAACAGAAGAAATTTGATCATTTGATTTAATACAGGAAATAGAAATTATAAAATCAAAGAACAGATAATCTAAGAATCAGAAGTCCTAATCTGTCACATCTAGAAATTCTATAATTAAGAGTAAGGAAATCTCCGAACATTTAAGGGCCAGAATAGTGGAAGAAATATGAAAATTTCAGAAAAATATGTTAGAAATTCCAAAAATTTGGCAAATAATTATGGCAGGTGGAGAAAAGGCCCTTAGATAAGATTCTAGGCTCAAAAAGTTGAAATTATGATGGAAAGCAATAATTATTGAATTTTTAGTAATTATTGAAAATTGACTAATTAGGAAAATTAGTCAAAAATAATTATGGAAAAATATTTTCAAGCCGTAAATAATTAACGAAAAAAAGGTTAATGTGCCTTGAGAATTATATGATAAGATATAAGTGGTTTTATGGCCAAATTACCCCTAGAAAAGTTAGAAAGGAATTTAAAAGGGAATTAGGCCAATATTGCATTTTATTTAGGAAAATTCCAAATAAATATGTGGAAGGAGAATAAAATTCCAAGAAAATTTATATGACATCCCAAGGAATAATAAGAGATTATGAGATTAAAAAGAGCCCCATAAATATTTAAGATATTTCTTAATTCTTATGACAAGTAGAAAAACCCTTCTGGAAAGGAAAATGGTTCTTCTTTATATAATTAGTAGGAATTTATGATTTTAGCAAAAGAGGGCATTTTGGGAAGAGAAAAATAAGAAGAATGGATTATGGATTTGAATACTATAACTTAGAATGAGTTTTTAAAAGTTTTGATGCTTCCATTGTGTTTAAAATGAAAAATGGTGTAGGGTAAACCTAAAGAACAAGTGTTGGAAGCATTAGAATTAAAGTTGAAGTTTTAGAGTTCAAGACCCCCTATGTTTCATACGAAAAGAAATTTTTTTTTTTTTATGAATCCAAGTTCATATTTAGATTCTACATGAAAAACTATGTAGGATTGACCTACGAAAGGATTTTTAGGGTTAAGGAAAACAAAACTCCAAAATTCAAAGATTTAAGGGTTAAGGGTTACTTGAGCTTTGCCATTGGTTTTTGTATGGTTTAGATTGTAATGTTACTGTCCTCTTTCTATAATGTGATGTTCAGGGTTTGATATTTGTGGAGGAAGAGAAGAAGAGCCAAGAAACAAAGAGCCATTGGAGCAAAGGAGTAAGATTTAATTAACTACTAATGTTGACATTGCATTGTTTATTATTACTACTAGAAAAAAGACTTTTAACGTTACAAAATAACGGTGGTTAAGTAAAAAAAATGTGAAAAAAAAGGCGGTGGTATTTTTATAAATAAGTTGAATGAGTTTTGATTTTCCACGGCAGTTTTCTTAAAAACCACCGTGGAAAGTTTTCACTTAACTCTACAGCGCCTTCGTATTCTGTCATTTCTCTTTCATTTCATCAGTGCGCCATGGTCTCCCTCTGTTCTACCACCAAAAAACTTTCATTACCGGCCATTCCCCCCACTTCCCCATCGTTTAAACTCCTCTATTTAGCTTATAGTGTCTTGCCGCCGTCTGTCACTGTTCAAATGCCCCTCATTTTGCATTTGAATCATTTGTACTTTGTGAGTATCCTCTTCTTTCATTCTTTTCAATTTTTCTTGGTTTGTTGAATGTTTTGACCATGAAAATTTGTTGTATTTCAAATGGGTTTGTTAGTTTTACATTGTGGTTGGCTTGTATTGTTCATTTTGCGTTTTTTTATGTGCTTAAACCATTGATTGGTGGGCATTTAGTGTGAGAAAACCTTAATTTCTTCTCATATACCGTATTAGAAACATGTTGTTAAATATTTGAAGTTGATTAGTTGTGAAGTTTTGATTTTTTTTTATAATTTTTTGATATTTATTTCAAATTTTTGGTAGTTTTTTTATAATAGATTTGAGAATTTAGTAATAAATAATCTGTTTGTTTTGTGTTTTTTTTTCCGTTATGAACTTTGATTGATAGTAAAGTGTTGTTTAAAATTTCACTGCAAATGGATATCATTTGTGTTCCCATTTTGGATTAGAAGTTTTAGCTTTAAGAATCTTTATTAATTGAATTGGTTTGAAATTGAATTTTTATTTTTGTTTTATTTGTTATATTTCTTCAAATTTATCATGTTGAAATATGTTATGAACAATGGTTTTTTTTTATTAAAATAATTTTTGTTTAACTATTTCACCGTTGAAATATGTTATTTTTACTTTTGTTTCATTTGTTATATTTTTGGATTCGTGTTGTTGATTAAATTTTGAGTTTTTTTTCTAATTTAGTGCTTAATTTGTACATAGTTGTTAAGGGGAAATTTTATCAATTTTTTTATTTTTAAAAAAGAGACTTCCCTTTAATTTGTAATTAAGTGTTAGTCAATTTTAATTTATTGACTAACATTTAATGATTTTATTATTTCAATATTTGAATTAGGGAATTAGAATTGAGCTTGACAACTATATTCATTGACTCTATAGAACAATGGATTGTGGTTGGATGAAAGCTAAGAGAATTAGCAAGGAATATGAGGATGGGTTGAAAGGTTTCTTGAGTTTGCTCAGAGAAATGCCCCTAGTAAAAGAGATGGATTGTACTATTGTCCTGTGTCAAATGTTTAAACAATAGTTAGAGTATTTCTGAGATAAAGAGTATCT
>NW_021631927.1:0-73424 GCF_004799145.2 Neltuma alba
TAGGAGATGATGCTTTAATAGGTAATCATGACAAAAGCACTTGCGAAGATACTGATGACGAGAACGACTATGAGGGGAGAGCACTTGACTGAAGAAGAGTCATCGTCACCGGTGGCGGCGGCAACTCCGATGGCGGTAAGAGAATGTAAGAGGAAGAGGGTAGAACACAGAGCACCATTATAACTAGGTAATAGAAGTACTTCAGATTCCTTGAGAACAATCCTGAAGAACAGCATCTGTAACCGCGCATGGATTATATGTGGTGTTTACAGAGGAGAACCCATGATCTGAAATCAATCATGAGCTCTTGAGAAAAAGAAAGAATTGGCGTTAATTGAAACTTATACAGGTGGCACAATGTTATTGAAAACTGACATAATGAAACTAATTAACTTGACCTGAGTTTTATCCGATAACTAATTCTATTCAATCTTGGTGGCTGAAATGACTATATTTTAGTTACTACTTTCGGTCTTTAATATAAAATCTAGTTTTTTAAAGATGTTTGATATACCTCCTTAATCCTTAATATAAAAGTTATTTAACTAATTGAAGTAGATTAAGAAAATTAGTAAGTCACTTATTTATAATAAATAGATGTTGTCTTTCTTAAAATACCATTACTAATAAAGTATATTAGATAGAATTATCATTTAACAAAATATTTAACATGTGCGACTACAACAAGAACTACCTTAAAAAATGAAAAATATGAAAAATAAAATGAACTAAGATCTTATATTTAGGACCAAATTAAAAGTTAAACTAGCCCTTATATTAAGGACCAGAGGTAATGTATAGTTGAAAATGCTTTAACATATTTAGGACCAGAGAAGTTGAGGTAATATACAAGAAAGTGTGCTGAATTCACATAATGAATAGGCTAGTACTAATCTATATATTGTGAAGGTGGGTGTTTTAGTCTCTCGAAGATTTCATCAAGTGAACCACTTGAAGATTGGGAAGGAACAATAGTATTGTTGCCCCCCTGATGAGCTTGAGTAGTGAGAGGAAGGAATCTATTGGTCCTTAAACTGGAAACTCCATTTTTCATGGATTCCCATCTTGAAGCTATTCTTTGTAACGTTGGGGAACTTATATTGTTGTCACCATCATTAGTATTAATGGGAACTTCTTCCTTCACGTTTGCCCTTAACGCAAGGTACTTTCTGCTTTCAAAACTTTTGCTCTCGTCACTTTGAATCATCTCTTCATCATCCCCATCAACATCATCATCTGTGGATCTCAGCTTACTGCTACTTGTGTGTGTTTTATAGCCTCAGTGATATTCTCTTTCTGATCCTAAATATCAAAGCAATTATGTATTGAGAACGGAGAGTTACATAAGATATTAAATAGAAAAATTGTTGAAAGCTTTCCTATTGTAAAATTTATTATTTAAAGGCACCTGAGATTTGCTTATGGACCCATGTACAACTTATTTTCAGTAAATATAACTCTTTTTCGGCTTTGTGTAATTTACTTCAATTATGTGCAAAACAAAAGACATGTACACATAATTGAATATATGTTGCTGTTCATGCAGCCAAACAAAAGTTGCATTCGCTCAAGGACACGAGTCATTGGGTTATCTTTGGAATAAATTTTATAATGAGAAAATTTTCAGCAATTTCTCCCATTAAATATTGCAATTGAATTTGATAGTGACAAACCAAGGTATTGTTGTTGGTGGACTCAACATCAATACTAATGCTGAAACTCCTTGCTAGAGGGAAAACATGCTCCGCAACCTTGTGCCCCTTTTGCAGAAGGGAACGCTCTGAAAAGAAAATGAGAAACTATTCCTTTTCATCATTCCGATTAAGAATTACTCAAAACTTCCTTAATAAGTGCAATCTACAGGGGGAGTTTTAAAATAAATTTATGAAATAAAATAGATTGATATGTTACATTTATGGCTAAAATAATTTATGTAGAAAACATACTCCTCTACTAGCTCTTACATTTAGAATTGGGGGGAGTGAATTTTTTTTTTTTTACACTAATTGTACTATATCTAGTATTTCCAACTAATATGTGTGTGTGTGTGTGTGTGTGTGTGTTTTCTGGCATTAATTAAATATAGTATCGCAGTAATTGGACTGACCTTTTGTAGAATGATTATGCCAGAAGGGTCAAAACCATCCATATCTTCTGCATCATCTCTAAAAAACTTGAAAATCTTCAAATTTCCAAAATAATCAATGATGCGACTAAAAAAGTTGCCTGCTATTAGAAGTGTGTATACAACCATAATGAGCGGGTAAATTTTGTTGAATCCATCCCCAAAGAAAGGTACAGCATCGTCAATATTTCCCATCCTCTACACAGACAATGAATATCAATATCATGTAACCAACTCCAATCTGCTCAAATCAGAAAATAACATCGGTATGTGTTTGATAAAAAAATTTCCAATCCAAATACACCCTTTCAACTCAGTCTCTCTGGACGTTAACTTGGTATGACTCAATTTTTATAATTTTGACTCAGTGGTATTTTGATCCTTGAATATTTACTCCTTTGTCCTATTTACTGGATAGAGAGAAAAGACAATGTTTTGTACTATTTATAAGGCCATGAGAGAAAATTTTTGTATAGATATACCCTTTATTTATTATTGTGTTACTTTTATTTATATGAGATAATATATATTGAACAGGCATAAAGTTGAAAAATTATTAAATTTTAAATGAGAATTAATAAAGTTTAAGGTTTTTTTACCTCTATGAAACATGTTAAAAGTGATTTATAAATAAGACCAGAGGAGTGGCTCGACACAATTCAGTCCCTATAGTTTAATCACTTAAAATTATTAATCTTTGTATTTTAGAAAATAAAATTATATAGTTCATAAAGTTTAAAAACTAAAGTTGAAATGGTTAAAATTACAGAGATTGAGTTTTAGTGAATTAAAGTTAATTAAGGCATTGCGATTCAATTGAGTCAAAATTGTTGGATTAAGTTGCACTAAGTTAAAGTTTAAGTTGCAATCAAGTTAATAATTTTCTCAATAATAAATCAATTAAGGCTAAAGCATATGTTTAGTCATTTATATTTGTACCAAGTTTCATTCTAGTTCTTTAAGTTTATAAAGTGCACTTTTAATTCTTCAATCTTAATATCATTAATAAAAAATGCTAATTTATCAAAGTAATTACAATGCTAGAAAATGACCTGTTCAAAAATGGTTTTTTCACCCCCATCAAGGTGAATAAGGTTGAGAAAGTTGTACGAAATGGGAGGCGCATATCGTGCAACCATCCTACAAAACACGCCACAAGAAGAGCCAATTTTTAAAATGATTGTTCCGATAATCAAATCATCAATATCATCAAATAATAATATGAAGCAAAAAAAATTTATAGTAGGCCGTATAATTTATAATAACCTATTCACTATCCGTATTTCCTCTTTTTTTTTTTTTATAATGTGGGAAAGTGATTCATTTTGAAGAGGCTTTTAATGTTTTGGCGATTTGAAATTAAAAACATTAGATCAAGATCATTCAAGTCATCCACTTTATTATTAATCCATTTAGAGAGGGATGTGATAGAGAAACTTACGAGCAAATCATAAGCAAATTTACGGAGCTGGTTTGTCTTGGAGTGAGGGAGTAGAACATGAGCATTCCCATTTTGAACAACGAATAATATGTACAGACACACATATACATCAATGGGATGAAAGCTGCTAACTGCCCAAATCAAACAATCTAATAAATCCAAAAATAAGTCATATTATTCGTAAGCTATAAACAATACAACTCATTTATGATTCTTGTGCTGCGTATTGATTAAAAAAAAATAATGCTGATGTTTACATTCTTTCTGGAAAATCACTACGAGATTCTAAAGAATAAATATAATCATCAAAAAGTCTCACAAATAAGTAACCAGCGTCAGCTTGCTGTCATTTTTTTCCATTGAAACTAGTCATTCGCATATTGCAGGACTTTTGGGTGATTAAATTCTTTTCTTAAGATCTATGGTAATATTCTTCCCCCTTTTCAATTAAAAGGGGTAAAAAAAAAGGAATCTTAAACTATTGTTTTGACAAATTTAACAATGTAACCAGCGTTCCTTAAGATGCATGAGATAGTGAGAAATACCTTAAAACGTAAGAAATCAAAGTATCTTGGCCCTCACTTAAGAGGGAAGGGATTAGTACGTAAGAAAATCTGTCAAATTTGGAATTGGCATGATGAGTTATACCTGCACAAGCATCTCTTTGCTTGAGACAGCACGGATTAAGAGAGAGAAAAGGGAGAGATCAACACCGCCGGGTAGAATGGTGGCCTCTGCTAATAGAATTGCCACTGACATGCAACCCAATGCCACTGCCAATGATTTCTCAAGTTGCTTCTTCAATATGCACCTCCACACAAACTCTGACAATTAATTAAGAGATAATCAATTAAGAAAGTGGCATATATACTTATGTATGTATATAAAAGAACATCTCTATTAACTGTCTTGATTCTTCATCATCATCTGTGTTTCACTGTAAGGCTTGGTTTGGATGAAGAGGAAAATAGGAGAGAGAATACTATGAAGAGAGACTTCCAAACATAACAAAATCTAAGGGTAAGTTATTTGATGCATAAAGTAGAAAGTTGGTATGGTAAAAATGTTCCCAACATAGTTGAACTGTAAAAGACAAAATCTACGTGTACTTTACTGAATTTAAGTTTTTTGAGGTAAAGCGTACCAGTTGTATCCAAAACTCCAGCCAATCTTCCAGTTCGTTCAGGCCTGAAGCATGAAACATATTTCCTATGCAACGATGGAATATTACCTTAGTTTTCTAATGAGCAAAAAGGAGAGCAGTGAAATTATTTAGCTACATAGAAATAATATTTTGTTCATCTTAATGAGGATTTAGCCTATATATTGACTTAAACCTTAACACTAGAATATATTCCTAGAAATAACAGCAAAGAATTTGTCTCCCTCTGTCTGTGTATACCTCTTTCTTTTTTCTTTTGTTTGAACTCTTCAAAACATTTATGATCATCACTATCTATAGTATCATGCAGAAAGGGCTTGAGAGAAGCTTCAGTTTACATCGTTGTTGGACATAACTACAAAGAGAAGCTTCAGTTTTTTGTGATCATAATAATACAGGTATCATGAGTTTGCAGAAACTAAACTTAAGAAAGAGGGCTATTAAATCCTGCGACAGGAGTTTTTGGCACGAATAGGGATTCCTTGGAAGAAAGAGGAGTTGAAACTAAGCATCCTGGTAAGGAGTAACCAATACATAAATTGTGAAGTAATCTCTTTTTTAGCTTTGAAGAAGAGATTTTTTTTATCACTTTCACCTATGGCTATAACACTGCAGCTGAGAGAAAAGATACTGCCTCTGATCATAAATAGAAGATCTAGTTTATATAGTACAAATTGCACTACCAATTAGGTTTTATATTTCGGACTAGAGGTAGTATAACATTGACACATGAGCCAGTGCTATGAAGAACCGTGGGTTGTAATGGAGGATTTCAAATAATGTTCTGATGAATTTTGATGATCTCCTTGGAGGTTCAACAATCAACGCTATTGAAATGGATGATTTCAGAGACTGTATCGAAGCTTGCTCACTGACGGATCTAAAAGGCAGGGGTTTTCTCAAAAATTGATAAGAGTTTTAGTGAATTAGAAATGTTATGATCTTTTTGAAGATTATGAGGTTTTATTCATGAATGAAGTATCTCTGACCACTCCCTTTGCTGGTTAGATTGGAAACCATGTAGAGGAAGAGAGAAAAGCAGTTTAAATTTTTCAATACGGACTAATATCTGACAAGTTGGAAACATTGGTTTAAGAACATTGGAGATCGACGTGAGGCTAACGGCTCCAAACTAATGCATGTAATGGTAAAACTAAAAGCTCCTAGGCCGAAACTGGGAAGTCTTATAGAAATTGTTTACCAAACATCCTTGAACAAGTTCAAAAGGGCCTCTCCAAAATGATGTATGGAATACTGAACTACAGGAGGAAGAAAGGAAAGTTCACTTAAATGATCTTAGAGTGACTGCTATGACAGGCAGTTTCTATAAACAAAAAGCAAAGGCAGCCCAGTTGAGAAATGTGGGGCCTTAATACAAAATATTTCCATGGGATTTTGAAAGCTAGAGTGAGAAGGAATAAAATTCATGCTTTTCAGAATAGTGAAGGTTAGTGGTTGTATAATTATTTCCAAGGTATCTTGGGAACCATTGAAGCCATTAATGAAGGCCCAACTCTGAACGTTATGCAGCAGTGTCAATTGATCAAACCTCTTACCAAAAAGGATGTCAAAGATGTCATGTTCTCTATTGCATCCGATAAGAGCCCTAATTAAGCCTAATAGTTAGAGTAGTGAGTTTTTCAAGTCAACTGGGGATATCATTGGAGATGACATCTCTGAGGCTATCCTGGAAGTAATCAATAAAGATGCTTCTGTCTTAAGCTAGTCAATAGCATTATCTAACACTCTGTATAAGTGTATTTCAAAAATGCTTTTGTGAAAGTCTGGAAATGGTGTTGCCAGAGTTAGTCAATGAGTACCTCTTCTGGATTTATGATGAAGAAAGATATTAAGAAGGCTTATGATTCTGTGGCACGGAGCTTTGTTAAGGAATTACAAAGCGGGTTAAATTTCCCTGCCAAATTTGTTCAGTGTATTATGACGTGCATTAAAACTTCAACGTTTTCTTCATTCTTATCATGGCTTTTTCAAAGGTCAAAGAGGTATGAGGTAAGGTGAACCAATTTCTTCTTTATTTTCTGTGTTTGATATGGAGCATTTGAATAGATTATTATATCTTTTTGCTAAAGCTAGACCATTCAAGTTTCAACCTCAATGTAGTAAAGGAAATGTTGACTCATTTGAAATTTTAATAGAGGCACTCTCTGAATTTTCTGAAGCTACAGGTTAATTTGATTGCTAATCCTGACAAATCCCACTTATCCATGAGTGGTGTTAAAGATGATACCAAGGAGGAAATTTGTGGCTTGACTGATTTTAATATTCGGAATTTTCCTATGAAGTATGGGTGTCTCCCTTTCTATCTCCAGATAGAGGGATAATGACTACAAGAGCCTCATCCAAAACAAGACTGCCCCGGTAAACCAAAAATCCAGACTTGACTAATCAATGGAGACAAGACAATCAAAAGTAACAAAAGTTGGTTCAGGGCAAACCATCCAGTATTTTTGCGACCTCCAAAATTTTTTATGGTATCCTCCAGCTCCAGGGCTTCTAAGACGAACTTTATATATTCACTGCCAAAAAAAAGAAACAATTAAGCCAATTCAATCAATCTATAATCAACTTAAAATTAATAAAGCTCTAGAAGGAAAGATAAATATCTGATCCATCAGCCCAACCCTTAATGCATATACCTCCTATATCTGTAATACTCCTCCTGAGATCTTTTAAGGTAACGCCGTAGTGCTGCCATTGACTTCACGTCAGTGTCATAATCCATGTCACTTTCCCCTAATCTCCCTCCCTGTGGTTTGAAGGACGGATCTTCCTTCAACTATTAAGAAAATAAAAAAAAAAAACAATAATTACAATCAAGCATTAGTTGAACGAACTCTGAAACTCCAGTAGTCATATGCACAAAGTAATAATAGACCTTACCATCTGAAGCAGCATGTTATCAATGACATTCATGTAGGGTTTCAGAGGATCTCGCTTGGACATCTGCTTTGAGGTTGCTTGTGTGATCTGGTAATGCACACCATCATCACAAATTATATATGTCTGCAAAATATAATATAGTAGGAAAGAGTTTGTTTTTTTCCCCTTTTGAACAATACCCGATGCCCATGTTTTGATACAGTTTAGTTTTGTCAAATGGCTTCATCACACCGACAAAAGAAAAGAGTTTTAGGTAATACATCGACTAACTAGCTTCTACATTTAAAGGGGTGTTTGGCATCGTATAAAAGTGCTTTTGAAGAGCACTTTTTTACAAATCAAGACAAACTCTTTCATATATTTACTTCGTATATCTTAAAATCACTTTTCAAACTATAGTTTGGTTTTCATCCAAACACACCCTTAGGATCGAAGAAGTGCTAGTTTAATTATCTAACTGGAGGTGGTGCTAGCTTCTATCATGTTTGGTTTTTTTCTATTCATAATTTCATTCCATTATTGAATTGTACTTTGTTATAATAGAAGTAATTAAGAAGTGGCTTACCACAATGGCATTGGAAAAGTCTTGATGAGCATTGTCTAATTTGACAGCCATTTTTGCAACTATGTGAGAAAGAACCTTTTGGCGAGTGTTCCAATCTGCATTAATCCAAAGGCTCCTTGGAATTTCACTCAATCCAAATCCAAGCAGAAACGCACCAGTCACCAGACCAAATGTATTAGAGCAAGCCATCGCAAACCCCATAATATTTCCTGTCCTAAATAATTGAAAACATTTTAATTAAACATTAATTAATAATAATAATTAGCCCAAAATTCATGCATGATTATATATGGACAAAAGTATATAAGAAACAAACCAATCTGTGTGGAAAATAACCAGTAACATGAGTCCAAGAAGGCTGACAAGACCAATAGAGAGATAGAAAACTAGGTTTCCATGGATGCTTGTCTTTAGTCTTGCTTTCACTGTAAAGTCTCCAGCATCTTCATAACCCTGAATAGTGGGAACCACAGCCCTGTTTAGACCAATAATTAATTTAATACAAAGATCTCTCTGAGTTTGTAATTCTACCAACCTATTTATACTTCATCATCAACTCCCCCCCCCCCCCCAATTTTCATTAATTAAGGTTCAGGTAAGGCCAAGGTTCGAAACAACGTCGTATCTATATCATGTAGATCTCAAGGAAGCAGATCTACCAACATTAAGAGTTTTAAATGAGTAATCGTTGAAGAAAACTCCATAAAGGAGAAGCTTACCATGTAAGTAAGAACGTACTCCAATATGACAAACTCCACAAGATGGAAATCTCACCATTATAATCTCCATGAATCGTCTATTTCACGAAATAAAATGACTAGGATAAGGTTGCATTTCAGATAATATAATGCACTTAAATCTATATAAAACTAAGATCAGGATCCTTCAGAACACATATAAACAGCTTTATAATACATTTGAGTCCCAAGGAAATCAAATATTATGAATAATCCTTAGAAATTATCTTGTTTTAATTCCTTGCCTTATGAAAATATGAACGTTTTAAACAGATATGTAAAGCTGTCAACAAGAATGTCTTGTAACTCAACTGAATCGAGTTTTATCAGATAATTACCAACAGTACAAGAATACTACTGTACGTAAGTATAATCATATATACATATATATAAATATATAAAGCTAAAATATAAAACTATAACGGATTGGAAATACCGTCCATATGTCGGCTGGGACAAGGACAATGATGGAGATGGAGCAGAACCAGGTATAAGCAACGGTGAAGAACACATACTTTGGGACATCAGGTCCAGCAAAATATTTCAACGTGAAAATCACCATACCAATTGTTAGAGCCAACGAGAACATATAAAACAACCCCATTATTCTTAAATTGTTTTAATTATATGATTGTGTGCGTGTGTATGTATATCTATCTCCCTTGTCTTACATCTGCATGCGTGCATTTGTATGTTGGTGTTCTTCTTATTTAATTTTCTCTCCCGGTCTTTCTTCTCCTCTGTTTTTTCTGCAGAAGAAAGACAGAAAAGAGAATCATCGATGGAGTGAGGGTAGAGATCTAGGGTTTGGGAAAATAAACGAAATTGAAGAGCATTTTAAGTTAATGCTTAACTTGAAAGCAAGGAGAACCGGTCAAGGGGAGATTTTTTTGCCCTTAATTCAGTACCTCTAGCTCTTTTAGCATGCAATATAACAAAGACGTGCATTTACTTTATTTTATTGAGAGTTATTTTCGCTTATTACCATTGATTAATAATCACATTTTGACGTAAAATACATATTTGTACAATCCTTTCTTATGCATATTTTTCTTATTATGCTAGTCTGATTTTTTCCCGCAAAGAACCATACAAGAAAAGCGCTTGCCAGATGAAAGAATAAAATATTTCTTAATCTTAATGAAATAAAGTTTTGGCCCAAAAAGAAAAGAATAAATAATAGTTCTTGCATGGAATAGTCTGTTTGAATTTGCTTTGGTTTTCTTTATCCTAAACATATCTAATTGTGTGATGAGATTTTAAGCGTTGAAAATAATCTTTCTTTTTTTCTTTTTAAATCAAGGGGTATTGTTGTGATAAATCATTTGCCAGTAAAATCATTTGCTACCTAATTTCCATTTCCATTATTTCAAAGGGAAAATCTGGACTTTCCACCCAACTAAACGGGGCCTAAGAGTTTCTTTCACTGAGTTCGGTAAAGAGTCACTCAAGTCACTCAAAGTCAGGTGAAAATGGCAAGTTGACTGAGTTTGTTTGAGCTATGAATGAGTTTAACCGAGTCTCTTTGTGAGTAAGTTGACAAGGCGCAAACTCAATGAACTCGGTGTGTAACAACTCGTGAGTTTGACGATCTTGATTGCTAACAAAAGCAGATCAGATCTATTGAGCAAGGGAAGTCACCCAGAAATATATAACTTGGAACTTAAACATGTCTTTCTCCTTCTTTTTCTTATGTTCCTTATCATATCAGAAACAACATATAAGCAGAAACACATTCATTTGATAAATTTGACATTTTTTTAGTATTAATAATTGGAAAAAAAAATCAAATGATTTCGATACAATTATCTCCAATTCATCCCAACTATCCAAGTAAACCCTTGTAAGCAATGAGAGTATATTCCAAAAAAAAAAAACAAAGAAAGAAAAAGGGGAGAAAAAGTCAGTAGTGAGGATTTGAAAACTTATATCAAACCCTCACGCTCAAGACACGTTTCAAGTCTCCCACATGAAGCAAATGTTGTCCCAAGGCAACTTTCCTCTTCCCAGCTTCATCAACCACACTTAAATCCTTACAAACATCCACTTTAAACCTAACCAACCCTTCTGATTTTCCTGCCAAATGCACTTTCTCAAATCCCAACAAGTGTTTCAGAGGAGCATTGTGTACAGCAGGAGGGCTAGAGAACAAGAACACTGTGTGTCCACTACTCATTTTGCCCTTGTTCTTCACCATTAGATGAACATCAAAAGTCAAGTTTGAGCAATAGTGTTCTTCATCGGCAACATCAAGTGAATTGCACTCCGAGGAACTAGATTTGCAAGGATGATCATTTGCTAAGGAAACAGACACCAATTCTGGCGCTTTAACTAGTGTATGTTCAAACTTGGAGAAGCTTATTCCATCTCCAAAAGAAAATACAGTTTCTCCCTTATAAAATCTATATGTTCTCCCAGGATACCCTGTGGCTGGATCGGGCCTCATGTTCATGTTGGTCATTGGTACGTTATCTAAATAGGATTGTGGGTACCATGTCATAGGTAATCTCCCGCCTGCATTAAGAAAGTTCATTCTTTTGTGTTAGAAAGTTCACATTTTTCTATTACCCTCTTGGAATGTATGATTATATATGCAGTTAAAGGATCAAATTTAGAGCTTAAATTAGCTACTTAAGAATAAGCACGTTGTGTGTACATGAAGATGTCATGTGAAGAGAGTATGAGAGACTTACTTGGATTGTGAAATCCAAAAAGGACATCAGCTATGGCAGCACCACCGGCTTCGCCAGGATAACCAACCCACAAAATGCTTGTGATCTTATCATTACTTTTGGCAAAGGACACATCCATGCATCCACCAGACATGATGACAAGAACCACAGGTCCCTTAGACACATTTGCAACCTCGCTGATCAAAAGTTGCTGCTGCCCTGGAAGAAGAATGTTGAGTCTGTCAAGGCTCTCTGCCTCTATGGCCAAACTTGCTCCCACAACAAGCACAGTTGCATCTGCAGAAGCTGCAATCTTCTTCGCATCGTCTAGCTCTGCACTCGCGCATTGCACATCAGCACAACCAGCAGCATAACTTGTAGAAACCAGTGCTGTTAGCCCTTGCAATGGTGAAGTGTAGCTACAAGGGATGCCTATAAAAAAAAAGACACAAATTCTGTGGGTATTGCAGGTCAAGCTAAGTTTTAGTTCATGTAATTTCTCAAAACTTTATGAGTAAATCATGAATAGTTGTAAGATGTGGAGAATTTTTGTACCCTCATAATTTCCAATCATGGTCCTAGTGGCATTAGCATTGGGTCCAATAACTGCTAGAGATTTGATGGTCTTGGCATCAAAAGGTAGTGATCCTGGACTGTTTTTGAGCAGAACAATCCCTTGCCTCGCAGATTCTCGAGCGAGTTCTCGGTTCGCTTCAGTGCACACATCCTTGGGACCAAGGTTTCCGTAAGCCTGCTTGCTTGGGTCACCATCAAAGAAACCAAGCCTCATCAAAGTGGCAAAGTTGTTGGACAGTGCTTTGTCTATGGATGCTTCATCCACAAGCCCTTGCTTCACTGCATTTTCTGTATATTTCCCTAAGAAATCCCCACAGTTCAAGTCCAAGCCTGTCCATCCATTCGCATTTTTGCAGATAACAAAGTAAAGTCAGCAGGCATATCATCTAAACCTGCATAACCAATTAGTGTTCATCTATTGCATATCATTGAAGGAATCTTGTAATTTTTTTTAACACCTGCGAGAATGGATTTGGCTACTGCTTCTTCAGGAGTCTTTGTATAGTGCTGGTCATTAAAAAGCACTTTAACTGAATCACAATCTGAAACAATATACCTACATTCCAATATATACACACACATCAAAATAATATTAGTATTACACATGACTTAACACTTGGTAAATTTTTTCATATCAGAATAATTAGATTTATACCCATTTAGTTTCCATTGGCCTCTAATAATTCCTTTAAGAAGGTCAGGATCTGCACAGGTTGGCTTCCCATTAACCTGGTTATAGGAGCACATGACACTAGCAACATTCCCATCAATCACACAACTCTTGAATGGTGGTTGGAAAGTGTCATCCAAATCTTGTTGTGTCACCTAACCAAAATAAATAAATAAATATATATGATTTCTTTAGTCTTTTCTGCCTTTAAAAGAGCCTAAAGGGAAAAAAAAATTGATTTGAACCATATAGATTACCACAGCATTGAAGTGGTAGCGATCAACACCCTTCCAATTATCCAAATCATAAGCTGTGTAGTGCTTACAACAAGCAGCAACTTTGAGCTTGTTCGAATCGGCGTCATCGGTTTGTTGTAAGCCCTTAACATACCCAGTCGCGTATTTACTGGCGAGCAAGGGGTCTTCTCCGGGAGTCTCTTGGCCTCTTCCCCATCTTGGATCTCTAAATATGTTGATGTTTGGAGACCAATATGTTAGACCAGCTAATCCCACATTGTACATTGCTCTTGCTTCTGTTGAAACCACCTACAATGACCACAAATCATCATAAACATATCAATATATTACAGGGAAAAAATGAATTATTCAAAAAAGTTTCAATATCCGTCTGAAATGGACAAGGGAAAGCTATTCTTATAAGCCATAAAAATGGGGAATAACGATTCAATTTGGACCCATGTATTATATTCTTATGAGTCCACACTTTACAATATTCTTGTGGGCCTAAGTATTAATTCTTATGGGCCCAAAACTTCACGATAAAAGTCCTTTTTATTTTACACTACAAATCAGATGGGACCAATAAGAATATTTAGGCCCATAAGATGGTACCTATTTAAAAAAAAAAAGGGATGGTACCTATAATGTGTCGGGTAGTTTGAATTTATTTCTCAATGCTTTTAAATGCATACTCCACAACATAATTTTATTCATAAACTAAGAAGTAAAAAATATATTATTATCATCATCAATAACAATTAAATCGAGTGGAAGAGACCCAATTCTTATCAAACAAAGTTAAAAGATTTTAACTTTGTCGATAAAGAAAATTATGTTGACCGAGTTTGACAATGCTAAAAAATGATTTAGTAATACCGGGTACTAAACTACCAATACCTTTAGAGGAAAAAAAGCAATGAATTGCCATATAAGAATGTGGTAACTGGCCAGAAAAGTGTTATTGTCTTGACCTCTACATTTGATTTAAACCACAGAATGTTGTAATAATTGTTCAGCCAATTAAATTTATTGAACAATTAGAAATTAAGAATTGTGAGTGTGAGTGATTGATTAATTATTCAATTATGTCACAAACCCATCAGCATCACTCCTATCACTTTCACACTGCTGGGCGTAAAATTCAACATGCAAGCTGGATCCTCTCAATGTATTAATCAAAATCTGCAATATCCCACTAGGAGTTCAACCTACATTTCTTTTTTTAATTTTTGGGTCATTTATTATATTGTATAGTTCAATCATACATATACACCTAAAAGATTTACACTTTTAGGTCAAAATTCAACAGGGACAGATCAAAAATCAACCCCTTTAACCACCCTCTATCTACTTCTCTCAAGCATTAATGCACATAAAAACTCGGAAAATTCATGGGCGTATTCTACCTAGACACCAAATTTTATAAGCAAACAAAAATATAATTATTCAGTATTTGGTATTATAATTTACCTTCTCCCATTCTAAATATAGGAGCTAAATAATTAATTTATAAATATTAAAAAAATTTAAGTTAATCATTTATAAAAAAATATATATGTATTGATTTCTTTAAGATATATTTGTAATGAAAACTCTCATATGAAATTTTTTCTTTAATATATATAACCAATAAAGATAATTTAAAGGAAATTATAAACTTAGATACAAAATGGACTAGAATGTTACATTTATAACTAAAACAAGCATATACATTGACTCTAATATTTAGGAAACGAGAAAAAATAATTTATATGTGAGTATTGGCAAATCAAAAATGACTCTTCCAATATCCAACTTACTTTTATTCATTTATGATGTTTGAATTTTTAATTCAACTACAATTGGTTTTTTGGCAGTATTTTCCAATTTCCATCCTATATTAATTATATATCTACTTCAATTTTGATAAATTGCATTATAAATGCATTACAAGAAATTCCCCAACTCATTTTTTCTTTTTTCTGCCGACACCCCAACTTACATTTAAGTTTAGAGAATCAAACCTTTCGAATCATGATATTTAATTTCATATTCAAAAATCACCTAAATGTGTACGATATTTGATAACATGTTCTCAGACAGCTACCAATTCAAATCAATGAAGCTTCGTTGTAAAATCCAAAGCAGACCAGCTAATTGGTTTGTTGAACCAACAAACTTAAATTTTAGTACATTTTGAAAACACCACAAAAACCACCAGACTTCATTAAAAAAATATTATCAAGAATAAAATTAAAAACCAGTACTTTATGATGAATTCGTTCTCTTTTTTCACATATAAAATTTCTGTCATGATATTAAAAAATTTTGAGTGCTTCAATCATAAGATTTAATATCAAAATGATTTTTTTCCAACTTTCGAAGGACCAGACACATTTTATAAAATAAAGAATAAGACAAAAAAATTATTCCCCCTTTTTATTTCTTTTAATTCAATTCCATGTAGTTTACATATTAAATAAGCAAAAAAAAAAAATTGCACAAACTGATATATTTACATTTGAATAAATAATTCTGAAAGGATACGACCACATGTTAACCACAGAACCATAAACTCTCCGACGAGACACACGGGAAGAGAGGGAGGGATCTAATGAAACGTGCATATAATAGTAATAAGTCTTGTCCTAAGCTCTGCACTATGAACTGCACGATATATTCTCACATTTAATTTTACTAAGTGGGCCTAAGTGGAGTTTTTAAGGAATCAAATGTTATTAACCGCCTAAAATTAAGTCAAGGTGTAAAATGAGATGACCCCCTTTTCAAAAGTGAGATTTACTCCCGTAAAAGCGAGAAGTAGGTGAGTATAAACAAATATAAATACCCTCTCCATCTTTTATTATTAGAAACAACTATTAAAATTATTGGGCTCAAAATATTAGTTAAATTTAGATGAAAGTAATAAATATGTAAGGTATATACATATTTTTTTAATTACATTCTTATTTGTAAAGATAGTACATGAAAAATAATCTAATCAGTGAAAATTTATCACCGGAGGATAATAAGTGACATATATGTAATAGGGTAAAAATGAAAAGACTAATTTAAATTTTTAAATAAAGAATACTTATTTCTTATATTTAGAGATATCACATCTACCAAATTGTCTCTTGTTAAAAAAAAATCTGGAGGGAGTAGTATGTTACACTATTTAATTATCATGTGTGTAATTTTTTATTTGGTGACAAGTAAAAACGAATTCAAAATTTGTAAGCACTTCCTTCAATGCCCTTAACTATTCTTTTATTGTTACTACTACTACTATTACGATAGATATAGATTTGTCAATGCCGCTAGGCAAAAAAGGGTAAAAAAGATACACAGAATCTGGATTCCTCACGTCTGCTCTCTGTTCTTCCACAAAAAGCAACATCATGATTGCTAGAAAGAATCACAAGTTCACAGAACATCACACACATTGCTTCTCCTATCAAGCCAATCCCCTTATGCTCAAAGATAAAAACAAACAGGCAAACAAATTTATACATTAGAGAAGAGAAATCTGACCTTTCCAATGGCCTCAAACAGAGACGAGTTGAAAGAAGCGGCAGTGAGAATAGGCATCGGAAAACTGGTAGCTCCAGGAACCAAACTTGAAAACCGAGTTCCTGGGCCCACATTAGACACTCCATGAAGTGCCTCGGACCACCATTCATACTTTGGAATCCCAAGTCTGCTCACATTCGCCGCAGAATTCACCAGATTCCCTACCTTCTCTTGCAGAGTCAGTCTCTTCACCAAATCCCCCACCCTTGCTTCGATCGCCAATGACTTGTTGCAGAATCCGTACCCGGCGAGTTCCGGATTGTTGGCCACATCACAGGCAAAAACTGGTGACGTTTGGCCTGAAACTCGACCAGGACTCAGTAGAACAGAGAGGAAGAAGAAGGAGAAGGAGAATTGAAAACAGGGGAAAACAGAGTGCGAAACGGACACCTTCGGTGCTCTGTTTCTTAGTCTTCCGGTATTAATGGCCATTGTGGCCTGAGAAATAAATGGGGTTGAGAAAAAAAAAATGAAATGGGTTTGGTTTTTATGAGAAAAAATGAAATGGGTATGATTTATAGTGAGGAAATTCAATGTGGGGATCGGGAGGAAGAAGGGCAAGAATCTGTACAGAGTTTTTCTCTCAGGTTTTTCTGAGAGAAAACTTCTCTGGTTTCCACAAGGGAACTGGGTTTGTTTGGTTGGGAAGTTTCAGTACTGTGGTTGGTAATTTATATTACACACTGCGTGGACTGCAAAAGAAAAATAATAATAAATAATACTTCTTCTCTTTGTCTTTTTGGTATCGTGATTTGAAAATTTGGCCAGAGTTTCTTGAACAGGGTAAATGACGTGGGGAAGTGAATCATGATTTCATTTCAAACTGTGACATTTTATTGTAAAAGATTGGAAAGAAATATTGATAATTTGATGTTCACTTGTTGACAAAACGTGGATGAATATTGAATTGAAATCGTGGATTAAACACAAAGTTGTTTGTTTAGATTTAATTCAATGCACTAAGCGAACAAAAACAAGTTTCCATCTTTCTTGTGAGTTGCAAGTTGCAACCTTATCAACAAGAACGTATGTTTTTATTCTAAGCAGCTTTAAGATTTAAACGAGTATGGATTGGCCTCTACTGGACGGCAGCTGGGGAAAGAAAGGAACAAAAAACGAATGAAATAAATAATTTACACTGCTGAAAATCATTGATATAATCGATATGATATATAAAAAGGAAATTTTTTTTAATATTGAAAAGTTCGTGCATATTGTATAATATAAAAATTATCCCTTTTTCCTTTTTTTCTTTTCATTTTGCCTGTAACTAACCTTGTCGCATTTTTTAAAAAAATTGCACATGGAAAAATTGCTAATTTCAATTTAGATCTTCTATAATCAATAATATTGAATAATATAAATTTAGAAGAAAATTAATATATACATTTATAAGTTGTTATCCCTGAAAACTTCATTTCAAAATATTTTAGGTGACGTAAGAAAGAAAAAACAAATAATCGTTTCATGGGATCTCATCACATAAATGAAATCAATCATTTTTGGTTTGTCGCTTTCTTTACCTCATCTAAAATCACTTTTAAAAGATTAAAAAATAAGCCATTTATTCACCTTCTAAATACCAAGAAAAAATTCTGAATTGAAATATCTAAGGCAGTCATTATGAATTAGTTATGAGAGTTACTTGTTTAATCACTTCATTCAATTACTATCATAAATTACTTTCAACCATCTCTCTGGAATTAACAAAGAGCGTTAACTTGTTAAAAATGTCTCAAAAAAAAAGTCAAATTTATTTTGCCAACATTAAAGAAAAAGAAAAACATGATATTTGAGGAGTCATGTAATTAAAAAGTAAATTAGAATTAAATTCTTTTAATAATTTGCAGCTTAGATAAAACTGAAAAATGCTAATCAATAACCCTTTGTATTATTTATATTATGAACCATTAATCTATTCTAAAAAGCATCATATAATAGAGATCTAATAGAGTATATGGACAATGCTTAAACCAAAACTAATAATGGATATCAGATAATTAAGAGGAAGAAATTGAAGGTAGTGATTGAGAAATGGCCACACTTAGTGCATGAGAAAGTATTCCAAATGTGAGCCAACTAATTTGTGAAGAAGGGAAATGAATCTTGTGAAGCTGAGCTGTGTGAAGATATAAACAAGCATCTCAAATCCCAACTTGCTCCTATCACAATATAAGAGCCTTTTTCAAACTGTTTCAAAAAAAAATGAAACGGGGTCGTCAATTTCGTGCATTGAGCTACTTGCACTCTGATAACGTTAAAATGATAATTATTCGTATACAAAATTTAAAAAAATATATTGACATTTTTTATCAAATTTTTATCAGGAAATTACAAAAATGTGTCCATAGAAAAAATAATAAATAGTAAAAAAAATCAATATTTGTGTGGTTGGTCATGAAGGGGTACAATTTAAATGAATCTGAAAATTATGGTTTTATGGAAAAATAAACCTTACTAGAAAATCTCAAGTCCAACATAGTAGTAGTATTAAAATAATTATAATTTCAAATTATTTGAAATTCTTAAAAATTTAACATGCACAAAAAAATACAATTCAAATTTCAAAAAAAAAAATTTTTTATTCCAAGTTTTTAAAAATTGATGGAAATTTAATGCCGGTAGAAATAAGAAATATATTTGAATAATTGGGCCTCTAACTTGTACCTTTTTTAATTCTGATTAAAATGCTGCTGTGCTTTGTTTTGTACTTTTGTTTTGCCATTTTCTAGGGTCCAAGTTGCAATTCTTTACCGTGATATTAATTAATTGCCTATATCTTTTTCCCACTAAATTTTGCATCGTTAAGATGAATTTCATTAATTTCCCTTTTTCTCATAATCTTTTTCTAGCAACTTGATTACTTTAAAAAAAAGTAAAATAGAAAAATAGAAAAAATTGTATAAATAAAAAAGTAATTTAAAGAGCAAAAACAATTTACGGTGGGACTTGAAGGTGGGACCTCCACCTGCATGCACGCTCGTGGTCCTATCCTTAAACACGTTAGGTTACGGGAAATGGTTCCAACTTTGACCAGTCCTCTCAAATCCTCCCCGGGGAGTTCATTTACGTTATTGTAAATTTTACTGATCCGGTCCTTTAATTTAACTTTTGTATCATTTTTTTTTTTTGCCAAAACTTTTATGCCATTATATGTCAAGCGTTTAAATAAAACATTAAAATAGAATAAGGTGCTTAAATATTTTGGAAAAATATTTATAAAAGAACATCCAGCACTTTTGATTTTTTTTTTAACTTTTATATGTCTTGAAAGCTGAAAATTTATTTTCATAGCAAAAATACTTTAGTTATTATTTGTTGTTAAGTTTGATCAGTAAACTACGTAATTTGAAATGTGTTTTTAACTGTTAAACTTAAGGTAGATAATAGTTTAGAGAAAAAATATATAAATATAAATCTATAATATAAAAATGATAAATTAAAAAAAGAACACGAAATCAAGTTTGTGTCTTAAAATAAAATTACATTTAAATTAAGTGTAAAACAGTAACTTTTTATTAAAGTTAAAATAGAACAAACACTGTTAAAAACAGCAGGTTAGCCTTTGCAGATTAAGCAGAAGTAATTTGAAAAGACGCTCCTTAAACTAAGTATATAGTTGTATTTTGCAAACGCATCCAAGCCATCACTTTTTAATAAGTTAAGCCTATGAGTCTATTTCATATTCCTGCATCTAATTAAATATAAACATGACTTTAAGCGAAATCTGACTCAAAACTCGACCCATTAGCCTAACCAGGCTCTAATGAAAAAACTGCTTTTTAGGATTTGTTTGGATTGGCTTATTTAAGTGTTTTAAAAATATGTTTTATACAAGTTAAAATAAAATTCTTTTTACATACTTATCTTATCTCGTATTTTATAAATTATGATTAAAAGTTATTTATAAATTATTCAAAAAAAAACTTGAAAGAGAGGATCTAGCCGAGATTAACTCCTCTATCAAAATCATTTTAATTTGTGCATGTATATCTCTACCAAAATTTTATACAATATATATTCTGTTGATTTTAAATATAAAATTTAATTAATTAATTTATATAGATTAATATAAAGGGAGAATTGATTATTTTGTATTATTATGTAAAAATTATTGATTTTTTTCTAAAAATATGTCTATTTCATATGAGAATACATTGCTAAAATTAATGAAGACAATGTGAAAAAAAAAAAAATATAAGAGATAAATTATATCAAACCATATCGATCACTTAGATTTTACATTTAAGATTAAAGATAGTACTCGTATTGTTTTTCCTCAAAAAATCGTTTGCTCGACATTAACATCTGTGCAAGTAGCTAGAGAATATACAGTATTTTCAATAATTCTTATATTTAATTGTGTTATCATATAATTAGGGACGCAAAATGGTCATATTTCATCACATTTAAATGGTATAACCTGATGTGGCTTATCAAAAGGAAAAAAAACTTAGATTTCAAGTTCTCCGATCACAAATAGTTATGTATCTTTTTTTGTTTTATATGAATTTATAATTAAATGTTATTAAAAGCTAATATTTCAAAAATATGACACATGATGGCCATACGTTATTAGAAAATTTAATATAATGAATATAAAAAACTTGATTTAAGTTGTTCTTATCAAAATATATAAGCTAAAGTAAATTTAATATCAAATATTGATACTAATACGCAGCATTCATGGAATTAATTATTTTCATCTCTCAACTTTTTCATCATGTAATCATAAAATGAGAGACACTTAACACAACAGAAATTATATCTAAAGGTCAAATTCACAAAATTTTTTATTTTTAATTTAAAGACCACCGACAGCAACTAATCATTATATATTTTTATAGCTGCAAATTTGTATTATGTGAATGATAAAGACCCGTAATTCAAAAAATAAATTTAAAAAATTTTCTTAATAATTAATTATTCTATTAGGTACTTTTGAATATTCTCCGCTTAAACTACACATTTAGATTGGATAATGAGCATTTTTCACGAAGTCAATTATATTTTTCATAATATCGGCTAAAATTTTTATATTGTTCATAATTACTAGTATTGATCTTCACAATTTACTTTCATGTCCCAACTTTTCCCTTATGCATCAAATGAGGCAAACACATAGGCTTATCTACCCATTCATATACTTAATTTAAAAAAAAAAAAAACAGAAGAACTCTTTGCTAAAATATATGGGAAAAATCACAAAGAAGTTTTGAATTTTGTTTTATTGCCAATAGGTACCTTTTATATGTCAACTCGTGATATTTACATGTCACTAACACTACTGATAATTAAATTTCTTACAAGTGATTTCTCTCTATAATTTTTCTAAAGATATATATGTCCAATTTAATTATATAAGCTGATGATAAAAAAATTCACGTAAAGTCAAAGTCATTGTAAAACGAAGCAATCTCAGCTTTTGGATAGTTTGGAAAGATACTCAAGAAACATTGCTTCAAAATCTGGTGTCCCAAAAAATGATTGGCCATTATCAATTTTTCATTTCTCCACAAGTCATTATGACATCAATCAATTAATTCAAGCTATTTCAGTGGGAGCATCACTCTGTTATGTTTGAATGAAATTTCGGACTCAAACCCTGGTGTTTATTTATTTATATGTATATCTTTAAATTGTATTAAAAAAACTATATTAATCGACTATTTGATTCATTATATTGAAACACATATAAAATTGTTAATTTATTTTCATAATATACTGTCGTATTTAGGTGGACTATGAATTATTAAAGTCATAAATGTAACTTTTTGGGCATTCGTTGCATAGTATATATGCTAAAATGTCTAAACATTGTTTTGGTTTTCATCTTTATCTTTAATAATTACCAAAAATTTAAAGAACACATCTCATTGAAAATTGCGGAGAATGATATATTTGTAATAAAACAGTTGATGCTGCCTATATAAAATTTTCTAAAGTTTTAAGAGTTTATTTTTGATGATAAAGTACTTCATTTGACTCTAGACATAATAATTAAATAATTGATACACATAGATAAAAAAATTAATTAAATTAGTTTTTTATCTGAAATTAAATTAGTTATTTATAAAAATCAGTTATTAAATTGATTATAAATTAAATTAAATTATTTATTTATAAAAAATGTGTATTGTTTTCCTTAAAATATCATTTATTTTATTTATTTATATTGAAAACTATCCATATTAATTACATTTGCACAAATAAGTATACCTTAAAAGATAAAAGGAATATGGGAGATAAAATATATAAAGATCTTGTATTTATCTCATATTTGTTTGGTTGGAGGGTTGTTGAGGGGAGGGAAGGAGAGGGGAGGAAATAAGTGTGTTTGGTTGGGAAAAATAGAAGGGAGGGGAGGGAAGAAATTTGTCTTTTAGTGCTCCCCTCCCCTCCCCATGCTCCCCTCCAAATTTGGGGTTTTTTTGAGGGGAGAGAAATATTATGTCTAATATTGACCAAACTACCCATACTAATTTTTTAATATTTCAAGTTTGTCCATCTTATTAAAAATCTTTTTTCACTTTTTTCTTTTTTTAGCCACTAATAATATTTGATAATAATAATATAATTATATAAAATATACATATCATATGTATTAATATATACATATCATAACATGTGTGTATTATAATTATATATTATATCGTGTGTGTATTAAAAAAATAAATTAGTCTAAATATAGAGATAAGGGTATATTTGTCAATTTATAATTACCTCTCCTCCCCTCCCCTTATGAACCAAACAAGAAATCTCCCTTCCCTTCCCCTCCCCTCCAACCAAACAAAACCATGACCTCCCCTCCCCTCCCCTGAACCAAACAAAGAGGAAAACTTTGAAAAATAGTAAATTTTTTAAATTATTTTTGGAAGTTTTTACTTCCAAGTATTCTGCCTCCCATATTTCCCTTCCATCTCACATATATTTAAAGACTAAAATATATATTTAATCCTTTAATTTTATATAAGGTTTTAGTTTGGTCTTTTAACTTTAAAAAATATACTTTTAGTTGTTTAACCTCAAAGTTATTAGTCTTAAATGATATTTTTTGTAACAATCATGGTTGTTTTGAATATTAAATTTAATATGTTAGTATTTAATAATATTTTATCAGGATTCAAGAGCTCAATATTATTATTTTTTTGTCAATAATTTTAGGGTTAGATGACTAAAAATTTACTTTTTAAACTTATGGGGCCAAAATGAAATCTTCTGTAAAGTTAAAAAATTAAAAACATACTTTTTATTTAAGATACATATCTATGTGTAAAAAAGTAAAGGGGAGGGAGTATTTTTTTTTTTAAAAGTCAAACTAAGTTGACATACTACTCCTCTGACCTTAAATATAAGACTTATTTTATAGTATAAATTATATTATAAAATAGGTCTTATATTTGGACCGGAGCAGTATTAATTTTAGAGTATGATTCTTAGAAGGAATTTGGATAAAATCAAAACCATGGTTTCAGAAGTTCTTTTACAGCATACGAGGTAAATATATAGAAAGATTTGTCTCGATCTGTAAAAAAATACTTCTGAAAAGTGATTATTGAAGTATGTAAACACCCTTTTAAGCCCATCCCACGTCAACTGGACCAGCTTCACAATGTGGAGCTGCCGATCGACCTCAGCGTCATCGACTTCTAAAGCTACAGTCTAACTCTTCAACCTAACCACTATTAATTATTAATTATGAATTGAAAGTTCAACTAGTTGACAGGCTCACATGCTCTAAGCCTCTAGCAGCTTTGACTCTGCTATGTTAGATATAAAACACTGGCACTTGAAGTTAATTAAAACTAATTGTTTTCTTATAAAATATCAAAATTGCACTCACTAGAAATTATTTCAAAATCAATCTTCATATAAGATGCAAGTAATGAACCTACGAATGAACTTTTGAAAATCAATTTTTAATGGTAATGTTAAATTAAAGGATTAAGCCAACATCTAAAAGTATTTTGTCAAGTATATCCAGCATTTTAAAGTATCTTGTAGTGTGTTTAGTATCATGAAATATTTTAAAGTATTTTTTTAAATTTCTCTAGCACCTTAAAATATTTTTTTCAGGTACTTCTAGTATCCTAAAGAAATACTAAAAAATATTTTATGGTACTTGATGCATATTCATTTGACATACCTTTTGACGAATTAATAACAAAGCTAATATAGCTCATTAAATAATACTTCAAAAGCACAATTATTTTTGAAAAAAATAATACTTCAGGAGCAAAATTACACTACAAAATATTTTAAAATATTAGATGCATCTTAAAAAAATATTTTAGAGTGTTAGATGCATTGCAAGATATTTTATGGTGCTAAATGCACCTAACAAAATACTTTAGGTTGCTGACCTTAACCCTAAATTAAATCATACATTTTTCATGATTAGTGTTAAATATAATAATCAATGGAGTTGTTAATTGAAAAATGAGTTATAAATTTCCAAAACTTACTTGAGCATGTTAATTCTAGTCCCTCGGTAACTATACTAAATTTTAACATCATATTAATTTATCTTCTCTCAACATGTTTATTAAATAGGGACATATATTAAAAAAATTAAATGTTTATTGAAACTATCAAAAGATCTTATAAAAATAACAAAAAATTTCTTCCTAAGAATGAAAGGTTGATATAATAGCAAGAGGATACACACAAATAATGTATTAAATAAGCATTAATTAACAATTAATGTAGTAAAAAACAAATTGTGGGGGGGGGGGATTAATGGTAGGCATATCATTCTATTTTGTTAGCTACCTTGTCTCATCTATCTGTTCACGTTTGGACTAATCCCATTTTCTTCATAAGGCTTCATGATAGCAAAACTTTAACAATATATAGTCAATTATGAATATGATTATGGCTTTTCCTTCACTAGCATTACATACCATCAACAGTTCAAAACTCATCTTATTTTTGAATTTTCACTAAGTTTTGCTTTTAATCCCTATACTTGTTGGTGTTAACTATACTGAGTCCTTGTGAAATTTCATAGCAACCAAAAGCTACGATTTGAAACTCAGGACCAAAACTAAAATTCAATCAAACTGTAAGAATTTTGCCCAAGAAAATCAACCCATATAAGAATGAAAAATAATATTAACCGTTATTGTTTATTGTTTCTAACAAATCTAACATACGCCTATGGCAAGGAGGAATGAGGATAATATAGGAAGGGAGGCTCGTTAACGTTTCTGGTGGTTGTGATGCTTTATGCCATCATTGCTCGCCAATATAGATACATACATATATATATATCTTTATATATATATATATATATATATATATAACATACTATCTCCGGTCTTAAATACTAAATACTACCTCCAATGATAATTATAAAATCTCTCACAGGATTTCATGAGATTGATGATTTCATTGTCAACAATTGAACCACATATATAGTATATAATTTAAACCTATAAGCTAGCCAAAAAAAAAATTATTAAACCTATCAACAATTTATTATGTATAAATTATGAATAATATAATTTATTATTCTCCAAAAAAAGTCTTGATCAATGAGCTGTTTGATCCGGTTGAACCACTACGTTGAAAATGAGATAAGGTTGAATTAATTATAGAGAAAAGTCATACTATTGAAGGAACATTAAAATTTATATACATAGTATAATAATCTCATTAAAAGTCAGCCGCGAAGAACGCAAAATAATGTGACAATGTTGCTATGTTTTTGTATGTACGGGTTTAAATATAAGCAAGTTTAATTCTTTTTTAATTTTCAGACATAATTAATGATTTTACCCACCCATTTAGAAGTGTTCTACAAAAATGGATAGAGAGAGTATATATTATACTCCTCCGATCCTTAATGTAAGACTCATTTAACTAATTTGATTAGATTAAAGAAGTTAGGTAAATTAGTTAATTATAAGAAATGTGACATGTTTTTCCTAAAACACGAAAATCATCTTTTTTAATACCTCTTCTCCCTCTTCTACTTAATTATGGTTGAAGGAACATCATAGGGGTAATTTAGAAAAAATTAATAAATATGATAAATGAGTCTTATATTTAGGATCAAAACCAACTCAATAATTGGGTCATATATTAAAGACCGGAGGAGTAATATTTATAATATGTTTTGCGATCACACACATATATATGTATAATATTGTTGTAACCATTTCATCACACACACTTCTACATTTCATTTTGTATGAAATCAAACCACTGAAATGATTTTTATATATATCCACTAATTTAAATCATTTTTTCATCTAAATTCATTGCTATATGATTGATTATACAAAGAGATACGTTCCAGTATTTTATGATTTACAGTTTGTTAAAACTAAAAAGTGTGCATTTGTTAATCTCCTTACCAAAAAAACGTATATTTGTTAAACTAATTAAATATTAAAACGGTAAAAACAACTTCAAATTATGTTTCCCAAATTGACCTTTGATGTATCGGATGAGTTTTCAAAACATAAGCTTTTCTTTTAATCCAAACATAAATGAAGTAAAAGTTAGTTTATCAATAAGACTTCTTACTTTAGTGATTCAAATGTCTCATTCTCCAATTACTTGTTGTCTCTCATTAAGCCTTGAACACTCACCAAACAATAACATTCTCTTATAATAATACATCATTCTCTTTTTAAATTCATGATTATATACTTGCAAATTAATTTCTAAATTTTAAAAAAAATTAGGTTGATAAAAGGAGGATAAATATTATCTACAACAGCCAAAAAAATGTAATTTGCGAAGATATAAAGCGGATTAAATTAATTGTAATGCATGAGTATTTTATGGAAATGATTAATGGAGTCTGTGTGTGTGAAGGAATTGCTTTCCTTTCACTCAATAACTTTCTCATCCAATTATAAAAAATATCAGTGCATCAATAGGGTACTTTTTAAGTAGTTGTTGGATCACGGGTCCCAATCACCTTCATGGTATCTTTGTAGACATAAAAGTGAGGAAAATACAGTTAAAAGTTTAAATATTTTTATATTCAAAGATATTATATTATTCCCAAAAATGTAAAGATTGAAACTTTAAACTGCATACACTATATATATAACAACTTAATATATATGTTTTTTTTGTCAACTTCATTACATGGATACTTAATTAAGCTTCAAAATTATATATATATAATTTTAATAGGTACATGTGTCTTCTTATTAAAAATAATCTTGTTCCAAACTACCAAAAAGCTCAAAATTGTATTTGTAGGAGAAGATGATAATTTAAATGTCCAAAAGCAAAAGAAAATGATGTAGCCAAGCCCAAATAAATAAAAGAGCGTGGGCTCATTGTTATTATCCATCCGACCAGGGCCGGCCCAAAACTCATGGGCCTGAACACTATCTTTTAGTATCTTATAGAAGTGCCGATTGGTGGGGTACCGTTGAACGTTTCAACAATTATGATTTAACCCATAATTATCAACAAGTTCATCTTTAGTGCTTTAATTATTGACACAAAAAAATTATCATTTGAGGGATGAAATGATCTAAAAGGATACTTAATAACTTAAAGATGCCAAACTCGAATCTTATACTACCCTAGGTTTTTAATATAAGTGTTAGCCAAAGATTAAATTTGACTTTAAATATATGACCTCAATATATTTTATTTCTCAAATCATATTTTTAATATAAAAGCTAATTAGAGATTAAATTTGGCTCTAAATATAAGGTTTTAATCCACTTTATCTCTCAAATTTATAATATTTTTCTAAAATATATCCTTATTGATTATAAGAAGTCCTCACCAAAAGATAGTTATCCATAAACTTGATTAAATTAAGTAACTTAAAAAAATCAACACACTTTTGTCGCAATTAATTAACTTAACTAATTTTTTTTTAAATTTTCTCAAATTAGTTATATAACTCTTATATTAATGATATAAGGTAGTACAAAGTTAGAGGATTAAAAATATATACTCCTCCAATTCTTAATATAGGACCTAATTGTTGAATCAATTTTAGTCCTAAATAGAAGACATATTTCTCATATTTATTAATTTTTTCTAAATTACCTCTATGATACTCTTGCAATCATAATCAATTAGAAGAAGGACATAGGATATTAAAAAAAATGATTATGGTGTTTTAAGAAAAACATGTCATATTTCTTATAATTAACTAATTTACCTAATTTTTTTTAATCTAATCAAATTAGTTAAATAGATCTTATATTAAATACCAGAAAAGTATGTGTGTGTATATATATATATATATCTTATTTAACGCTAGGAAAAAGAGAGAAGGTCAAGCATGGAACACGGGTCAATCAACGTGGTTACGATGATTGAAGCTTAGATTATAACTCAAAAGATCAATGAGACTGGAAATTGGTTCCTAATCAACGGCTTGCCCCCTTTTGAACGGCTTTGAATGATTAAAAAAGGATCAACTTGCTCTGCCGCCTTATTAACGGTTCTGATTGATACTACAACGAATTCAAAAATATCACATTCTCTGATTTTGACGTCACACTTATTTAAGAATATACTTATTCTTATATACATCAAATTAATTATTTGCAAAGAGATTGATCATTAACTACTATCAAGCAAGTTAATATTTTAAGCAATCATGAAATAAAATATCTGAATTTGGACAAGCCAGCAGTACTAAAAACTAGTTAAGCTGAGATAACATTAGAAAAATTACTACTCCTCCGATCATTAATATAAGACTCATTTAACTAATTTGATTAGGTTAGGGAAGTTAGGTAAGTTAGTTAATTATAAGAAACGTGACACATTTTTTCTAAAATACCATAATCATCTTTCTTAATATCTCCCCTCCCTCTTTTATTTGATGATAGTTGAGGGAATATCTATAGGGGTAATTTAGAGAAAATTGATAAATATAAGAAATGGGTCTTATATTTAGGACAAAAACCAACTTAACAATTGGGTTCTATATTAAAGATCGGAAGAGTATTTTCTTAAACACATTAAGTCGCTATAAAGAATATGCTCAATTGTTAAAAAAAAAAAACAAACTAAATCTAGTTTAAGTTTTAAAGCATGGCTTTATTTTAAAAGAAAAAAGTACTTCCAGAAAAGAAAAATCCATGCCGCGTAAGGTCATGACAAAAAAGTTTTTCTTTGGAAAATGAAATTGAAAAGAAAGCAGGAAAAAAAAAAGAAGGCCATTATTATTAGTTTAAAATAGCTAGTGGGTCAAACACGGAAGAAAAAGAGAAAACCCGCAACACACGTAAACCAAACAACCAATGCATTTTTTCTTGGGACCAAACATGGATTGACACGTGTGAAAATTTTTTTATTTTTAAGTGCAAAAATTGATGATGTTTTTATAAATAAAATGCGGGACTGTTAACTTTTTAAAAAGCTGCGATGAAGTTTACTAGCCTAAAATAAAATATTAAAATTCAAGTAAGAAGATATAAACATCCTAATTTTTTTATTAAAAAGGTCACAGCACGTTGCCGACAGCCACATCAATCAATAATACTCCTTCCGTACTTAATATAGGACTTAATTATTGAGTTGGTTTTAGTTTTAAATATAAGACTCATTTATCATATTTATCAATTTTATCTAAATTACCCATATGGATACTCCCTCAATCATAATCGAGTAGAAGAGGAAGAAGGGTATTAAGAAAGATGATTATGGTATTTTAGGAAAAACATATCATATTTCTTATAATTAACTAACTTACCTAACTTTTTTAATCTAGTCAAATTAGTTAAATGAGTCTAATATTAAGAATCTGAGGAATATTATGCTATTGGGTTTTAAACATAGGAACTAGTTTTTTTTTTTTGGAACCATAAAGTTAGTTTGTAATTTAAATTATATTATAAATTAGTTTTTAGATTTAGTACCGGAAGTATTATATATTATAGTTTAGATTAAGTATATATTTAGTTTTTAAACTTTCTGTAAGGTTGTAGCTTGATACATTAGCTTTAAAAAGTATATTGTTTGTTAGTTGGGAAAAAAAAGAAGGGAGGGGAAAAGCAAGGGAGAGAAAGAAGTGATGAAATCTCTTAGTGAGACATGTAGCATGCATTGACTCAGCTACAATCTCCTTTCCACAGTCCACTCTAGAATGCCCTGCAAATTTTGAGGTTCCTCTCCTATCTCTTTCCGTTTACCAGCATTTTCAGCTAAATTAATCGACACCCATATGAGACTACAGCTTCAGATTCCAGAATAAAACTTGCAGGAGGAGAAAGGTGGAAGCTGCCCAGAAGGTGACTGTGGAAAATCCTCAAGAGTCCATTTGGTCAATGAGGTCAACGTGCTTGTGAGTTTATGACTCGTTATGAAGTTCATGGGCTTCTAAATGAAGAGGATGAGACATATGGACAGAATGGTTCCGTCTTTCATGGCCGCTTTACTCCTTTGTGCGGTCTTAGTGCTTGATTTGGTGCTAAATGTTTCTGGCAATGCCGAAGGTGGGTGGTGCCTTTTTGTCACTGCTCTTTTGTTTCTTCAATGTTTCATATTACGGATGCTTTTTGGCATTGATATAGGAAAAATTCACTATTTTGCTGCTCTTCTTGCTCTGTTAGCTATATTACTTCTTGGTTGACATGCATAACTATAGAAGTTAATAGGATTCCTGATGGAGTAGCTATTTTAATATTCCAACTTCAAGCTTTTGTCTGTAATGCTTTTGTTCGAGTATGAACAGAGAGGATTGAGGGGTTTTCAAAAAATTCATTCTTATGCTATATATGTTGGTCCTGGCTTCGGTTGATTCTCCATAATAAACGATAATACACGCAAAATTTTATTTTATGCTCACAGTTCAGAGAGACTGGTGTGTTCCTATACTTAATTGAGGATTGATAGGTCTGGGTTTTGGAAGATCTGACCATCGTCGAATGGCTTGTCAAAATGTTTTTGATATTAGAAATAGGTCACATTTTTCTTTCCATTAACGTAAATCTCTTACTGTTTAGCCGTGTTGTAGAACTCTGACAAAGAGTGAACTAAGAAAGTATCCCTCAATGCTTCTTCTTTCTGTATTTCCACTTCCCAGTGCAGCATAAACACTGACACGTTGTTTGCCTAAATATCTTCAATTACTACTCCCTCCTATCCTTAAAATAAGACCCACTTCATACTACAAAATATGTTTTATATTAAGGATACGGCGAGTATAATATATTTGGTCTTTGATTATTATGAGTTGTTGCGATGTTGCTAGCATAACACAATATATGATTTAATCTGGAGGATCTCTGCGTCTGAAAATTGCCCTTTTCTAAGACAGGTGATGCCCTGAATACATTTAAGACCAGCGTAGTTGATCCAAACAATGTTCTTCAAAGCTGGGATGCCACCCTTGTCAATCCTTGCACGTGGTTTCACGTTACATGCAATAGTGAGAACAGCGTGACCCGTGTGTAAGTTATTCCTAGGACTTTTACCTATCATTAATGACCATTCTGCAGCTAAAAATTCTATTTATTTCTGGTCAGTGATCTTGGAAATGCCAACCTTTCGGGTCCACTAGTTGCACAGCTTGGTCAACTCCCGAATTTGCAGTACTTGTAAGTTTTGAATCTGATATGGTTTTGTTGCACAGATTTTCATCTTTTTCTGGGAACATTATGACTTGACATTATTTCTTGAACCATTGTCTCTTCTGTTCTTTGGTGGTTTTTTAATCGATGATTTTACAACCAATACAGTGGCTGGGTTTATAGAGTAGGCTTCCATTTCATTTGTTTCTTAGTGTTCAGTCTCTGAGCTTCAAACTTGAGTCCAATTCACTGGTCAATGTCTAAAATTCTCAGACTTTGTCATAGATATTGTCCATATTGGCAAATTTTTTTCTATCTTCCTCCTCTACTTACGCCCCTTCATCTAGCAAAGTTCACGCGCTCTAAATTTCAACAAGCTATGAATAGGCTGTATTATTTTGGGGGAAAAGCAGTCCTTATTCTTGTGATCTTATAATACCTGCATATCATGCTACACTGCTCTACAGCTTGTTGGAACTCAAACTTCCTTCTGAATATTCATTGGTACTTATCTAGCTGTCTATCCCTTGTTCTCTTGTGATTTCCCACAGTAAAAATTCCAGCAGTTCACAAATTTCCATTTTTGTCCTTGCTTTAGACCACTTTCTTATTTACATGAGGCCTTTGATATGGGGACTATGAATAAACAATAATTAGTGAAGAACATAGTTTCCTGGTTGAAGTTTTGTTTGATGTGCAATGACTTTCTTATTTTGCTGGCCTTACAGCTCTAGGAAGCTTCTTTTCTCTTGCTGCAGTGAATGTCCTACTCTGATTTCTTCCTCTCCAAGTTTAGACATCACACACAAGATAGATTGAGCCTCCACTTTAGCATATCGGTATCTAGACCTCCCTTGGATGAGTATCCCCTTATAATTGGACTTGCAGGCATATGGGAAAGGTCAAACTTAGTTAGGCGCCATCTTTAGTACTTTCTTCTGGTTTTGGATGATGTCAGACTTATGCCTTTTAAACACTTCATATGAGGTCTCCACGCACCAGAACTTGGGCTCTCTTTGCTTCTTTAACTTTCCTACAAATAAATAAATCGAGTCCAACTAAGGTTTTTTCAACATAAAAGCATGTCAAATCTATGATTTTCTCCTATGGGCAAATTAAACTAGAAATGATGATACAATGGGAGGAAAAATGAAATAGACAAGTCGTTATTCATTGTTATGAAAATGCATATAAAATTGAGACTTAACAGTTAGCGCATATTATTGTATAGCATACCAAACCCAAATTTGTGTAGCAAAGGACATGAAGTCTCAATTGAATGTTATTGATCTTAGCGCCTACTTTATGAGTGTTCATCTTCATTAGTTCAATTAAATACAAAAAAGGGGAATGATTTCAAACCTTGAGTCCTTGAACCACTTAAGATTATCTCAAACTTTGAATCCTTCTATGTGAATTTAGAGCCAGAATACTTTTCTACTTTAGCTATTATCGGGAACTATGCTGTCTATTATTCTTAAATCTCGTGATCAATCTCTGGCTGTTACTATAATTTGATCAACTTTCTAATTCATGATGTTGATATTGAGACATCTTGGTCCTCCTGTAGTTGTTTAAGAGACTGAATTATCTCATGGAGCAGTTACACATTGTATGTCATATAAGCCATCAATATATGTTTTTTGGGGTGTGCTTGCTTCAGTTTTATCCTTATCAACATGAGGTTTCAACCGCTCCATATCAATTTTGGCCTCATATCTGTCATCACCTATTTGCGGGGATTTCTTTTTTTAATTTTTGCTCAAATCTGAATTTTTATTCCTTTCTATGCCAGGGAGCTTTATACTAATAACATAACAGGAAAAATCCCAGCTGAATTTGGAAATCTGACAAATTTGGTGAGCTTGGATCTGTACGCCAATCACATATCTGGTAGCATCCCAGAAACATTGGGCAATCTTAAAAAGCTACGTTTCCTGTATGACATGCTCTTCTTAAACCTGCAGTTTATATTTAAATCTTTTTCAGCTCTTTCTTGATCAGTGTGTCTTGGCTATCTGTTAGGCACTCATGCTGCACTGCATTTTGTTTGTGCTACTTAACATCAGACTGTCCTCAGTCAAATCGTTACAGTTGAATAATGCGCTTGTTGTCTTCCTAGTCTTTTCCCATGCAAATTTATACCAAAGTGCATTTTAAAATTGGATGGGTGGGGTTATTGTTTTTCTGTGTAATGTGTTCCCAGGAAAAGTGAATATTAGTAAGCTTGCAATCAAATGATCAGCAAGTTCTTAATGGATACTGTATTTAATTCTAAGATAAATTGTTGCTTGGATGCCGATGTCTATTTTTGTTATCCTCAATGGCAAAGAAGGAGACAATGCTCTGGATACCTTGTGCGGATATTGGGAGACTAATGGAATCCTTTTTGTGTTGCTCTCTGGGAATGATGGAGTGGAAACATTCAATGAATAGTTAACTGTGTTCCACCTACTTTCATTCCATCCCTTGATTCTATTAGTTGCGTTTGTATAAATAAAAACGACAAGTTATTATGGCATAAAACGACTTCGGATTAGTGTCAAAATTTATGAGATATTTATGATAATAACTTTGAATTCAGCTGAGGATTTTCGTTAATAAAAAAGTATTTCATAAACAATTTTTCAAGTATGTAGGATTATCTTTTTTGTTTTTTGACACCAGTGTCTATAAGAGAGGATTAGCACTTAATACCCATTTTGTTTATTGCCCATGGCAATCTATTAATCTTCATTGCAGGCTGTGATGGCTTGGGTTCCATCACGTTGGCATTACTTTAAAGCCGAAAAGGTCTATAATCATCTATGATGGTCTATGGTGTGTTCTTATGTGTCTTACCATGACCATTCGGTCAAAGGCCAAAGAAGAAAGGATTTGTTTTAACCTTATCTGTAAATTTCCAAATGTAATCATTCAATTCTTATTTGTACTTGAAGCCAATAGTCAATTTATGGATGCATCAGCATTGGCTATATTTGGACATATTCACTTTTCAACAAATTTATGTTCCCAAATACGAGTTTATCTGCAGTGGAGTGACACATTCTATTTATTTATCAAAATATTATGGTTTGTCCATTATTTTCATATTTCTATCTACCTTAACTTATTATTATGTGCAAACTAATCCGTCCTGCTATCTGAAATAGGCGTCTCAACAATAACACCTTGAGTGGAGACATTCCCATGGCGTTGACTACTGTTAATTCACTGCAAGTCCTGTGAGTTTTTCTACTAAGTTTCAATGATCTTGTGCAAATGTGGCCATTAAGTTATATATCTGTAATGATGTTTAAGCTCATGGTCATCATGGAATCTAGTGATCTTTCAAAAAACAAGCTAAAAGGAGTAATCCCAGTCAATGGTTCATTTCTAGCGTTCACTCAACTCAGGTTGGTGCAAGTGGTTTTGTTTATTTTTGGTGATTATTGAAGAGGAACACATCAAAGTTTTGCTAAACTCTATTCCACTTAACAGTTTTAATGATAATCCTGATTTGAAACCACTAGACGTTACACCTGGCCCAATTTCACCAACGCCGCCGCCATCTCCTTCAGGTTTGTTGTCGTTTGTCAATAATAATTTAGATTGTTGGAAGAACTACTCTACCTTAGCTTTAGTTGGAGAACAGACCTTCTTGTGCAAATCTATTGAGCTTCAAAATGCTTTGCTGGACTTACACATTTTACCCAATGATGTGTTTTCATATTCATGTTATATTAGTCGTGTAGGAATATGTAACCAAAAAAATTACTGTATGAATAATGAAAGAAGAGTGTGGGTTAAACAACCCACACCATAGCTTCCTTTGCTCCTTTATTCACCAATCATTATGCATGCCAATACTGGGCAGAACCAATAGTGGACAAAGTGTGGAAAAGGAGAAAGGAAAGCATCGACAAATCAAAGACTGCATCTATTTAAATGCTTTACCGAAAACATAGCTGATTCTTGTGCGAGTCTGTGACTCATTTATTTTTAGCATATATTTAATTCATAGAAAAGAGATCATGACTAAACTTTTTGAAGAGAATAATAATTTTCTGGTCAACTTGTAATCTGTAAACTATTTTAGGCAATAGTCGTACTGGAACTATTGCTGGAGGAGTTGCTGCTGCCGCTGCTCTAATATTTGCAGCCCCTGCAATTGCACTTGCTTATTGCCGGAAGAGGAGACCACAAGATTATTTCTTTGATGTTCCTGGTAAGCTGGATAATGGAAAAGATGGTATACATAATGATTAGTGAATTATGTGACAGCCATAATTGATTTATCAACATTTTGCCCTTTTACTGGCAGCTGAGGAGGACCCTGAAGTTCACCTTGGTCAGCTTAAGAAGTTTCCCCTGCGTGAGCTCCAAGTTGCAACAGACAACTTTAGTAACAAGAACATTCTGGGTAGAGGTGGATTTGGTAAGGTTTACAGAGGAAGGCTAGCTGATGGGTCTCTGGTTGCAGTGAAAAGACTTAAAGAGGAACGAACTCAGGGTGGAGAGCTGCAATTTCAAACAGAAGTAGAAATGATCAGCTTGGCTGTCCACCGTAATTTGCTACGGCTGCGTGGTTTTTGCATGACACCAACTGAAAGGTTGCTTGTGTATCCTTTCATGGCTAATGGTAGTGTGGCATCATGTTTACGAGGTATCCTTGTTCTTCTACTCTGGTTGTTTGATTAATTTTTTCCTAGGAATATTAAATTGATTAGCATTGGTTCTGCTTATAACTGAAACCTATGTAAGTTGGCATAAAAGGGATTACTGTATTTCCTTTTGAGGTAACATTAATGTTAACTTTAATTTCAAACTCTTTCGTTGTTTATCTTGATTTATTGTTAATGAAATATGAATGATAAGTTATCTTGCGCTAGGATGCAAACCCAATATAGATATAAATATACCCGGAAAAAATTCTCAATGCTAGATATTTAAATTGTAGTTTCATATTGAAATGCGTTTATGAATATTGGGTATGCCCTTAAATGTCTTCTAATGTGTTAGACCGCCCGGAATCAAAACCCCCGCTTGAATGGCCTGTAAGGAAGCGAATTGCACTGGGAGCTGCTAGAGGGCTTGCTTATTTGCATGATCATTGTGATCCAAAGATCATTCACCGTGATGTTAAAGCTGCCAATATATTATTGGATGAGGAATATGAAGCAGTTGTTGGGGACTTTGGTTTGGCAAAACTCATGAATTACAAAGATACTCATGTTACCACTGCTGTGCGCGGTACCATTGGGCACATCGCGCCGGAATACCTCTCCACTGGAAAGTCTTCAGAGAAGACTGATGTTTTTGGTTATGGCGTGATGCTTCTTGAACTAATAACTGGACAGAGGGCCTTCGATCTTGCACGACTTGCCAATGATGATGATGTCATGTTACTTGATTGGGTATGTTTTCTATTTTCTCATAGGATTTTACTACCATCTAGTGATTGGCAACCCTTAAAATTTTCCGTAAAACGAGGCAAACTCCTCTACGTATTTATTTCGTATTTTTAAAACCATGATCTTGTTTCCACCCAAACAGCCCTGTAATCAAACACCTTTTGCTAAATATAGTGTCAGTTAGTTTCCTTAAGTGGTTTCTTATGACCAAAAAGTTATTAAGCAATCAACATGACAATGCCAACCTCAATTTGCATCGCATTTCCTAACGTCCATTCTCCACAACCATAGGTTTTTGTAATAACTGAAGAAAGCACTATTCTTTACCAATAATTGTCCTGAACAACTTATATGTTGGTTTAGTTGGATTGCTGGTTTAAATGTTACTTGGGCCGTAACAGAAGAACCAACGGATTCTACCTTAAGTAGATAGAATCTGGACAATACCCCTTTCCTGTTTCCATGATTTGGCAACTTGACTCTGCTTTGGATGCAGGTGAAAGGGCTTTTGAAAGACAAGAAACTGGAAGCACTAGTGGATGCTGATCTGGGTGGTGACTATAATGAAGAGGAGGCGGAGCATCTGATCCAGTTGGCATTGCTTTGCACACAAAGCTCGGCTATGGAAAGACCAAAGATGTCTGAGGTGGTAAGGATGCTTGAAGGTGATGGTTTGGCTGAAAAATGGGAACAATGGCAGAAAGACGAGATGCATCGGCGAGATAATCAAACCCTTCTCCCCAATTCTAGTTGGCCAATTGTGGACTCAGCTTCACATATTCCCCCAGATGAACTCTCAGGTCCCAGATGATCTTCTCAACCTTAATACTACTCATCATCTACACAATCCTTTCGTAACTATAGAAGATGGCTCGAAACATTTGAAAGTGATAATAGTGAGGAACTTCAGGGCATATGATTTTCTTTGCAGCTGGTTTTTCTTCCCTTTTGATTATGCTGTCCTGATCCCCCGTTGATCGTGTTGTGATTGTTGCAAGAAGTGTATAATTGGAACTCTAGTGCACAAGTGACCATCGTTTGTGTTGTATTATATGTAGGAAAAATTAATGTATAGAAAAGATATGGAAGTCTTCTTTTCCTTTCAAAATTAGATACACAGACAAAGATGCAAATTTTGGGGATTTCAAAGCCAGTGCTCTTGAATTTCATTGAAATCTGCTATTGTCAGGATGACAGTGATATGGGGTTGTGAATTTGTGTGCAATGTGGTACTTCCAGTGGATAATTACAGTAGAAAACAGATGGCAACTAACGCACACAAAAAGAAAACTAGTCACCAAAGCAAAATTTTGATGTAGTTAAAACATTATTGTTTGAAAGGAAGAATTCATTTGATGGAGTGCATCTAAACTCATATAGATCAATTATACATGTTTATGAAATTTCCTAGAGTAAAAAATGTGAGTCTAGCAACAATAATGGTGAGGTCAAATAAAAGGATTTAATTAATGTCTAGAGATGAGTTTTCAAAACATAAGCTTTTCTTTTAGTCCAAACATAAATGAAGTAAAAGTTAGTTTATCAATAAGACTTCTTACTTTAGTGATTTAAACGTCTCATTCTCCAATTACTTTTTGTCTCTCATTCAGCCTTGAACACTCAGCAAAAAATAACATTCTCTTATAACAATACATCATTCTCTTTTTAAATTCATGATTATATGCTTGCAAATTAATTTCTAAATTAAAAAAAATTAGGTTGATAAAAGGAGGATAAATATTATCTACGACAGCCAAAATATGTAATTTATGAAGATATAAAGTGGATTAAATTAATTGTAATGCATGAGTATTTTATGGAAATGATCAATGGAGTTTGTGTGTGTGAAGGAACTGCTTTCCTTTCTCTCAGTAACTTTCTCATCCAATTGTCAAAAATATCACTGCATCAATAGGGTACTGTTCAAGTACTTGTTGGATCACGGTTCCCACTCACCTTCATGGTATCTTTGTAGACATAAAAGTAAGGAAAATACAGTTAAAAATTTAAATATTTTTATATTCAAAGATATTATATTATTTCCAAAAATGTAAAGATTGAAACTTTAAACTGCATAGGCTCTATATATGACAACTTAATATTTTATATTTATTTTTTTTTGCCAACTTCATTACATGGATACATAATTAACCTTCAAAATTCTATATATAATACTACCTCCGTTTCTAATTATAAAAGCTAGTTGACTAATTTGAGGAAATTAAGAAAAGAAGTTAAGTTAGTTATTTGTAATAAATAAGTATTGTCTTTCCTAAAATATCCTTACTAGTTAAGTATGTTGGCTAAAACTATAATTATTAGAAGGACTATCTTGAAAAAAATTGAATAAATATGAGAGACAAAATGGATTGGAGTTTTATATTTATGACCAATATAAAAATCAAATGGGATCTTATATTAAAGACTGGAGGTAGTATTTAATAGGTATATGTATTTTCTTATTAAAAATAATCTTGCTCAAAACTATCAGACATCAATTATGAGCACCTCCCCAAAAAGCTCAAAATTGTATTTGAAAGAGAGGATGATAATTTAAAGAGTTAATATCATTTTTGGTCCTCATACTTTAACTTTGTTTTGGTTTTAGTCCCTGAAATTTGAAGTCAATATTTTTGGTCCCTCAAATTTATTTTATTTATGACGGTTGGTCCTTATAGTTTGAAAAGGACTTGGAGCTAGTATTACCGGTGTTAAGTTCACTAACACCGTTTAAATTGCTGATATTGACTGCTGACTGGGCACGCTCATTTGCTGACCTGGATATGCGACTTCTATATGAAGGGGAAAAAAAGAAAAAAAGAAGAAGCCAAAACACCTTAACGCCGTCGTCATCTTCTTCACTGGGGACGGCACCATCTTCTTCAGTGTCCGTGTTAATGCCGAATTCGTCAAGCTCCTCTAGCTCCACAAGAAGATGACGTCGTTCCTTGCTCACTGAAGAGGATGATGAACAGCATCCCCTAGTCCTTTGCCACGCCTTGCGTTTAAGTTCTAATGAAGGTAGTTCCACTGTGTCTATCTTCTCTCTCTAAAGAAGTCGACGGTGTCCACTCCAGGAGGAAGATGATGAATAGTGGGCTCTATCATGGGCGTATTGAAGATATGTACTGCTTCCTTCATGTATTTCTTTATTTTCTTGTTGCTTCCTTTTACAACTTTGGTGGTATTAACTTGGGTTTCCATGACATCAAACTATGTTTCTTCTTCCTTTTTTTTTTGGCATTAAATCAAACTATGTTTCTGGGTAATATATGTTGTGTGGGGCCACTTGTCGCAAAAGTTCTGCATCAAAGGTTTCGTGATGAACACATCAACTCGAGCTGGTGCCTTCATTTACTCTTGCTGTATGTATATTTGTGCATGTGTTTTTGGGCTCTTAGAGCAATATGCATTTTCTGATTCAAAATCAACAAATCTCCAACATGAGGTTGATTTCAAGCAAGTTGACAATGAGAGGGACTGGTAAAGAATAATAAATTATAATTAACTAAGTATCATGGAAGTTGGGTTTCATATGGACAAATTGCAGAGTAGTTAAGTTTTTTTTTTTTTTTTTTTTTTCATTTTTCTCTTGCAGTAGGGATAATTTCTTAATATAATCCTTTAAGCATTAGTTGCTTGCATGATTTTCTATATGTTTCCATTTCTTAAAAACATTCCTGTTCGGAAAATGAAAGGTTTTTTTTTTTTTTTTTTATGGCTCTCTATCTGGGAATCTTAGAGCTTCTCCCTAACCCCAACATCCTCTTGTCCTGTCAGCGTCTCTTGTTTAGGATGATGAACAGTAGCTGCCTCCAGCTCATCCACTCCTCCTCACCAAGACAACGAACAGTGACCGAAGAGAAGCACCCAATTGGTCGGAATCCACTTATCGATTTCTCAAATTGTGTTAAAGCTGGCAATTACTTCACTGTTCTTCTGCTTCAACCTTCATCGTCCAGAGCAGTGATGGCCTGTAGAGAGGAGAACAACCACCGTCTCTTCAGTCATCCTTGCCCAGTCAACAGTTGACATCATCAATTTAAACAATGTTAGTGACACATAGGCAAACTTAATACCGTTAATATCAACTACAACTCCTTTTCAAACTACAAGGACCAACGGTTATAAACAGAATAAATTTGAGGGACCAAAAGCATTAACTTCAAATTTCAGGGACTAAAACCAAAATGAAAGCAAAGTGTAAGGACTAATAATGATATTAACCCTAATTTAAATGTCTAAAAGAGCGTAGGCTCATTACTATTATCCATCCGAACAGGGCCGGCATTCTTATGGGCCCATACATTACATTTTAGTATCTTGTAAAAGTGCCTATTGGTGGGGTGCCATTGAACATTTCAACAATTTTGATTTAACCCATCATTATCAATAAGTTCATCTTTAGTGCTTTAATTATTGACACAAAAAATTATCATTTGAGGGATCAAAGGATACTTAATAACTTATGAGATAAAGATACGAAACTCAAATATCATACTACCTCAGATTCTTAATATAAATGTTAGCCAAAGATTAAATTTGATTCTAAATATAAAACCTCAATACATTTTATCTATCAAATCATGTTCCTAGTTAGAGATTAAATTTGATTCTAAATATAAGACTTTAATCCACTTTATTTCTCAAATTTATAATATTTTTTTCTAAAATATTCTTAGTGATTATAAGAGGTTATCACCAAACGATAATTATCCATGCACTTGATTAAATAGAGTAATTTAGAAAAGTTAACATATTTTTGTTACAATTAACTAATTTAACTAATTTTTTTAATCTTCTCAAATTAGTTATATAACTTTTACATTAATGATAAGAGGCAGTATATAGTTAGAAGATCAATATATATATATTTATATATTATATTTAACGCTGGGAAAAATAGAGCAGGTCAAGCATGGAACAAGAGTCAATCAACGTGCCAGGTGGTTACGATGATTGAAGCTTAGATTATAACTCAAAACATCAATAAGACTGGAAATTGGCTCCTAATCAACGGTTTTGCCCTCTTTTCAACGGCTTTGAATGATTAAAAAAGGATCAACTTGCTTTTGCCACCTTGTTAACGGTTCTGATTGATAATCCAATGAATTCAAAAAATATCACATTCTCTGATTTTGAGATCACAGTTATTTAAGAATATACTTATTTTTATACACATCAAATTAATTATTTGCAAAGAGATTCATCATTAGCTACTATTAAGTAAGGTAATATTTTAAGCAATCATGAAATAAAATATCTGAATTTGGACAAGCCAGCAGTAGTAAAAATTAATCAGGCTGAGATAACATTAAGAAAATTTCTATTTTCTTAAACACATTAAGTCACTATAAATAATACGCTCAGTTATAAAAAAAAAACACAAACTAAATCTATTTTAAGTTTTAAAGCATGGCTTTATTTTAAAAGAAAAAAGTACTTTTAGAAAAGAAAAATCGATGCCGTGTAAGTCATGACAAAAAAGTTTTTCTTAGGAAAATGAAATTGAAAAGAATGCAGGAAAAAAAAAGGCCATTATTATTAGTTTAAAATAGCTGGTGGGTCAAACACGGAAGAGAAAGAGAAAACCCGCGACACACGTGAACCAAACAACAAATACGTGTTTTCTGGACCAAAAATGGACTGACACGTGTGAAAAAAATATTTTCAAGTGCAAAAATTGATGATGTTTTTATAAATAAAATGCGGGAGTGTTAACTTTTTACACCGGCTACTAATGAAAATGGTACAAAATGTCAAAAAGCTGTGATGAATTTTACTAGCCTAAAATAAAATGTTAAAATTCAAGTAAGAAGATGTAAATATCCTAATTTTTGTTTTTATTAAAAAGGTCACAACATGTTGCCAGCAAGCACGTCAATCAATAACATTATACTATTGGGTTTTAAACATAAGAGTTAGTTTGTATTTTTTTTTTTTTACTAGAAAGATAGTTTGTAATGTAAATTATATTATAAACTAGTTTTTATATGGAAGCATTAGTTTTAAAAAGTATAATGTTAGTCAGTTAAAAAAAAAAAGAGGGGAAAAGGAAGGGAGAGAAAGAAGTGATGAAATCTCTCAGCGAGACATGTAGCATGCCTTGACTCGGCTACACTCTCCTTTCCACAGTCCACTCTAGAATGCCTTGCAAATTTTGAGGCTCCTCTCCTATCTCTTCCCGTTTACCAGCATTTTCAGCTAAATTAATCGACACCCATATCAGACTACAGCTTCAGATTCCAGAGTAAAACTTGCAGGAGGAGAAAGGTGGAAGCTGGCCAGAAGGTGATTGTGGAAAATCCTCAAGAGTCCATTTGGTCAATGAGGTCAACGTGCTTGCGAGTTTATGGCTTATTATGAAATTCATGGGATTCTAAATGAAGAGGATGAGACATATGGACAGAGTGGTTTCGTCTTTTATGGCTGCTTTACTCCTTTGTGCAATCCTAGTGTTTGATTTGGTGCTAAATGTTTCTGGCAATGCCGAAGGTGGGTGGTGCCTTTTTGTCACTGCTCTTTTGTTTCCTCAATGTTTCATATTACGGATGGTTTTATGCATGGATATAGGAAAAATTCACCATTTTGCTGCTCTTCTTGCTCTGTTAGCTATATTACTTCTTGGTTGACATACATAACTATAGAAGTTAATGGGATTCCTGATAGACTAGCTATTTTAATATTCCAACTTCAAGCTTTTGTCTGTAATGGTTTTGTTCGAGTATGAACAGAGAGGATTGAGGGGGTTTTCAAAAAATTCATTCTTATGCTACATATGTTGGTCCTGGCTTCGGTTGATTCTCCATAATAAAGGATAATAAACGCAAAATTTTATTGTATGCTCACAGTTCAGAGAGACTGTTGTGTTCCTATACTTCATTGAGAATTAATAGGTCTGAGTTTTGGAAGATCTGACCATCTTCGAATGGCTTGTCAAAATGTTTTTGATATTTAGAAATGTATCACATTTTTCTTTCCGTCAACATAAATCTTACTGTTTAGCCGTGTTCTAGAACCGTGACAAAGGGTGAACTAAGAAAGTACCCCTCAATGCTTCTTCTTTCTGTATTTCCACTTCCCAGTGCAGCATAAACACTGACACCTTGTTTGCTTAAATATCTTCAATTACTACTCCCTCCGGTCCTCAAAATAACACCTACTTTATATTACAAACTAGGTTTTGTATTAAGGATCGGACGTGTATAATATATTTGGTCTTTAATTATTATGAGTTGTTGCGATGTTGCTTGCATAACACAATATATGATTTAATCTAAAGGATCTCTGCATCTGAAAATTGCCCTTTTCTAAGACAGGTGATGCCCTGAATGCATTTAAGACCAGCGTAGCTGATCCAAACAATGTTCTTCAAAGCTGGGATGCCACGCTTGTCAATCCTTGCACGTGGTTTCACGTTACATGCAATACTGATAATAGTGTGACCCGTGTGTAAGTTATTCCAGGGACTTTTACCTCTCATTAATGACCATTCTGCAGCTAAAAATTCTATTTATTTCTGGTCAGTGATCTTGAAAATGCCAACCTTTCGGGTCCACTAGTTGCACAGCTCGGTCAACTCCCAAATTTGCAGTACTTGTAAGTTTTGAATCTGATATGGTCTTGTTGCACAGAATTTCATCTTTTTCCGGGAATATTACGATTTGACATTATTTCTTGGGCCATTGTCTCTTCTGTTCTTTGGTGGTTTTTTACTTGACGATTTTACCACCAATACAGTGGCTGGGTTTATAGAGTAGGCTTCCGTTTCATTTGTTTCTTAGTGTTCAATCTCTGAGCTTCAAACTTGAGTCCAATTCACTGGTCAATGTCTAAAATTCTCGGACTTCGTCATAGATATTGTCCATATTGGCAAAATTTTTTCTATCGTCCTCCTCTACTTATGCCCCCCCAATCTAGCAGAGTTCAGGCGCTCTACCTTTCAACAAGCTATGAAAAGGATGTATTATTTTGGGGGAAAAGCAGTCCTTATTCTTGTGATGTTATAATACCTGAATATCATGCTACACTGCTCTACAGCATGTTGGAACTCAAACTTCCTTCTGATTATTCATTGGTACTTATCTAGCTGTCTATCCCTTGTTCTCTTGTGATTTCCTACAGTAGAAATTCCAACAGTTTACAAAGTTCCTTTTTTATCCTTGCTTTAGACCACTTTCTTATTTACATGAAGCCTTTGATATGGGGACTTTGAATAAACAATAATTTGTGAAGAACAGAGTTTCCTGGTTGAAGTTTTGTTTGATGTGCAATGACTTTCTTATTTTGCTGGCCTTGCAGCCCTAGAAAGCTTCTTTTCTCTTGTTGCAGTACTCTGATTTCTTCCTCTCCAAGTTTAGACATCACACACAAGATAGATTGAGCCTCCACTTTAGCATATCGGTAGACCTCCCTTGGAGGAGTGTCCCCTTGTAATTGGACTTGCAGGCATATGGGAAAGGTCAAACTTAGTTAGGCGCCATCTTTAGTACTTTCTTCTGGTTTTGGATGATGTCAGACTTATTCCTTTTAGTCTCTTCACATGAGGTCCCCAGGCATCAGAACTTGGGCTCTCTTTGCTTCTTTAACTTTCCTATAAATAAATAAATAGAGTCCAACTAAGGTTTTTCCACATAAAAGCATGTCAAATCTATAATTTTCTCCTATGGGCAAATCAAACTAGAAATGATGACAGAATGGAAGGAAAAATGAAATAGACAAGTCGTTGTTCATTGTTATGAAAATGCATATAAAATTGAGACTTAACAGTTAGTGCATATTATTGTATAGTATACCGAACCCCAATTTGTGTAGGAAAGGACATGAAGTCTGAATTGAATGTTATTGATCTTAGAGCCTACTTTATGAGTGTTGATCTTCATTAATTCGATTTTAGACCTCATGTCTGAAGATGAAATAGATGCAACAAGGGGGAATGATTTCAAACCTTGAGTCCTTGAACCATTTAAGATTATCTCAAACTTTGAATCCTCCTATGCGAATTTAGAACCAAAATACTTATCTACTTTAGCTATTATCGGGAACTATGCTGTCTATTATTCTTAAATCTCGTGATCAATCTATGGTTGTTACTATAATTTGATCTACTTTCTAATTCATGATGTTGATATTGAGCCATCTTGGTCCTCCTGTAGTTGTTTAAGAGACTGAATTATCTCATGAAGCAGTTACACGTTGTATGTCATACAATCCATCAATATATATATATTTTTGGGGGTGCTTTTGCTTCAGTTTTACCCCTACAACATAAGGTTTCAACTGCTGCATATCAATTTTGGCCTCATATCTGTCATCACCTATTTGCCAGGATTTTTTTATTTCTTAATTTTGCTCAAATCTGAATTTTTATTCCTTTCTATGCCAGGGAGCTTTATACTAATAATATAACAGGAAAAATCCCAGCTGAATTTGGAAATCTGACAAATTTGGTGAGCTTGGATCTATTCGCCAATCACATATCTGGTAGCATCCCAGGAACATTGGGCAATCTGAAAAAACTACGTTTCCTGTATGACATACTCTTCTTTAATCTGCAGTTTATATTCAAATCTTTTTCAGCTCTTTCTTGATCAGAGTGTCTTGGCTATCTGTTAGGCACTCATACTGCACTGCATTTTGTTTCTTCTTCTTAACATCAGACTATCATCAGTCAAATCGTTACAGTTGAATAATGCACCTGTTGTCTTCCTAGCCTTTTTCCATGCAAATTTATACCAAAGTGTGTTTTAATTCTAAGATAAATTGTTGCTTGGATGCCGATGTCTATTTTTGTTATCCACAATGGCAAAGGAGACAATGCCCTGGATACCTTGTGCGGATAATGGGAGAGTAATGGAATCTTTTTTGTGTTGCTCTCTGGGAATGATGAAGTGGAAACATTCAATGAATAGTTAACTGTGTTTCACCTACTTTCATTCTGTCCCTTAATTCTATTAGTTGCGTTTGTATAAATAAAAAAGATAAGTTAATATGGCATAAAACGACTTCGGATTAGTGTCAAAATTTATGAGGTATTTATGATAATAACTTCGAATTTAGATGAGGATTTTCGTTAATAAAAAAGTATTTCATAAGCAGTTTTTGAATTATGCAGGATTATCTCTTTTGTTTTTTTGACACCAGTGTCTATAAGCGAGGATTAGCATTTAATATCTATTTTGTTTATTGCCCATGGCAATCTATTAATCTTCGTTGCAGGTAATGTAGCTTCAGAAATTAGGTTGTGATGGCTTGGGTTCTATCACGTTGGTATTACTTTTAAGCTGAAAGGTCTATAATCATCTATGATGGTCTATGGTGTGTTCTTATGTGTCTTACCATGACCATTCGGTCAAAGGCCAAAGAAGAAAGGATTTGTTTTAACCTTATCTGTAAATTTTCAAATGTAATCATTCAATTCTTATTTGTACTTGAAGCCAATAGTCAATTTATGGATGCATCAGCATTGGCTATATTTGGACATATTCACTTTTCAACAAATTTATGTTCCCAAATACGAGCTTATCTGCAGTGGAGTGACACATTCTATTTATTCATCAAAATATTATGGTTTGTCCATTATTTTCATATTTCTATCTACCTTAACTTATTATTATGTGCAAACTAATCCGTCCTGCTATCTGAAATAGGCGTCTCAACAATAACACCTTGAGTGGAGACATTCCCATGGCGTTGACTACTGTTAATTCACTGCAAGTCCTGTGAGTTTTTCTACTAAGTTTCAATGATCTTGTGCAAATGTGGCCATTAAGTTATATATCTGTAATGATGTTTAAGCTCATGGTCATCTGGAATCTAGTGATCTTTCAAAAAACAAGCTAAAAGGAGAAATCCCAACCAATGGTTCATTTCTATCGTTCACTCAACTCAGGTTGGTGCAAGTGGTTTTGTTTATTTCTGGTGATTATTGAAGAGGAACACATCAAAGTTTTGCTAAACCCTATTCCACTTAACAGTTTTAATGATAATCCTGATTTGAAACCACTAAACGTTACACCTGGGCCAATTTCACCAACGCCGCCACCATCTCCTTCAGGTTTGTTGTCTTTTTCAATAATAATTTAGATTGTTGAAAGAACTACTCTACCTTAGCTTTAGTTGGAGAACAGACCTTTTTGTGCAAATCTATTGAGCTTGAAAATGTTTTGCTGGACTTACACATGTTACCCAATGATGTGTTTTCATATTCATGTTATATTAATAGTGTAGGAATATGTAACCAAAAAAATTACTGTATGAATAATGAAAGAAGAGTGTGGGTTAAACAACCCACACCATAGCTTCCTTTGCTCCTTTATTCACCAATCATTATGCATGCCAATACTGGGCAGAACCAATAGTGGGCCGAATTGTGGAAGAGGAGAAAGGAAAGCATCGACAAATCAAAGACTGCATCTATTTAAACTCTTTCCTGAAAACATAGATGATTCTTGTATGAGTCTGTGACTCATTTATTCTTATCATATACTTAATTCATAGAAAAGAGATCATGACTAAACTTTTTGAATAGAATAATGATTTTCTAGTTAACTTGTAATCTGTAAACTATTTTAGGCAATAGTGCTACTAGAACTATTGTTGGAGTTGCAGCTGCTCTAATATTTGCAGCCCTTGCAATTGCACTTGCTTATTACTGGAAGAGGAGACCGCAATATTATTTCTTTAATGTTCCTGGTAAGCTGAGTAATGGAAAAGATGGTATACATAATGATTGGTGTGACAGCCAGAATTGATTTATCAACATTTTGGCCTTTTACTGGCAGCTGAGGAGGACCCTAAAGTTCACCTTGGTCAGCTTAAGAAGTTTCCCCTGAGTGAGCTCGAAGCTGCAACAGACAACTTTAGTAACAAGAACATTCTAGGTAGAGGTGGATTTGGTAAGGTTTACAAAGGAAGGTTAGCTGATGGGTCTCTAGTTGCAGTGAAAAGACTTAAAGAGGAACGAACTCAGGGTGGAGAGTTGCAATTTCAAACAGAAGTAGAAATGATCAGCTTGGCTGTCCACCGCAATTTGCTGCGGCTGCGTGGTTTTTGCATGACACCAGCTGAACGGTTGCTTGTGTATCCTTTCATGGCCAATGGTAGTGTGGCATCATGTTTACGAGGTATCCTTACTCTTTTACTCTGGCTGTTTGATTATTTTTTCTCCTGGGAATATTAAATTGATTAGCATTGGTTCTACTTATAACCAAAACCTGTATAAGTTGGCATAAAAGGGATTAATGTATTTCCGTTTGAGGTAACATTAATGTTAACTTTAATTTAAAACTCTTTTGTTGTTTATCTTGATTTATTGTTATTGAAATATGAATTATAGTTATCTTGCACTAGGATGCAATCCCAATATAGATATAAATATATCCAGAAAAAATTCTGAATGTTAGATCTTTAAATTGTAGTTTCATATTGAGATGCGTTTATGGATATTGGGTACGCCCTTAAATGTCTTCTAATGTGCCAGACCGCCCGGAATCAAAACCCCCACTTGAATGGCCCGTAAGGAAGCAAATTGTACTAGGAGCTGCTAGAGGGCTTGCTTATCTGCATGATCATTGTGATCTAAAGATCATTCACCAGAATGTTAAAGCTGCCAATATATTATTGGATGAGGAATATGAAGCAGTTGTTGGGGACTTTGGTTTGGCAAAACTCATGAATTACAAAGATACTCATGTTACCACTGCTGTGCGCGGTACCATTGGGCACATCGCGCCGGAATACCTCTCCACTGGAAAGTCTTCAGAGAAGACTGATGTTTTTGGTTATGGCGTGATGCTTCTTGAACTAATAACTGGACAGAGGGCCTTCGATCTTGCACGACTTGCCAATGATGATGATGTCATGTTACTTGATTGGGTATGTTTTCTATTTTCTCATAGGATTTTACTAACATTTAGTATTTGGCAACCTCTTAAAAATGCTTTTAAAAAGCACTTTTTAAAACGAGGCAAACTCTTCCACATATTTATTTCGTAGACCGTGAAAGTACTTTTAAAACTATGATTTTGTTTCCACCCAAATACCCCCGTAATCAAACACTTTTTGCTAAATATAGTGTCAGTTAGTTTCCTTAAGTGGTTTCTTATGACCAAAAAGTTATTAAGCAGTCAGCATGACAATGCCAACCTCAATTTGCATCGCATTTCCTAACGTCCATTCTCCACAACCATAGGTTTTTGTAATAACTGAAGAAAGCACTATTCTTTACCAATAATTGTCCTGAACAACTTATATGTTGGTTTAGTTGGATTGCTGGTTTAAATGTTACTTGGGCCGTAACAGAAGAACCAACGGATTCTACCTTAAGTAGATAGAATCTGGACAATACCCCTTTCCTGTTTCCATGATTTGGCAACTTGACTCTGCTTTGGATGCAGGTGAAAGGGCTTTTGAAAGACAAGAAACTGGAAGCACTAGTGGATGCTGATCTGGGGGGTGATTATAATGAAGAGGCGGCGGAGCATCTGATCCAGTTGGCATTGCTTTGCACACAAAGCTCGGCTAAGGAAAGACCAAAGATGTCTGAGGTGGTAAGGATGCTTGAAGGTGATGGTTTGGCTGAAAAATGGGAACAATGGCAGAAAGACGAGATGCATCGACGAGATAATCAAACCCTTCTCCTCAATTCTAGTTGGCCAATCGTGGACTCAGCTTCACATATCCCCCCAGATGAACTCTCAGGTCCCAGATGATCTTCTCAACCTTAATACTACGCATCATCTACACAATCCTTTCATAACTATAGAAGATGGCTCGAACCATTTGAAAGTGATAATAGTCAGGAACTTCGGAGCATATGATTTTCTCTGCAGCTTGTGTTTCTTCCCCTTTGATTATGCTGTCCTGATCCCCCATTGATCGTGTTGTGATTGTTGCAAGAAATGTATAATTGGAACTCTAGTGCAAAAGTGACCATCGTTTGTGTTGTATTATATGTAGGAAAAATTAATGTATAGAAAAGTGATGGAATCTTCTTTTCCTTTTAAAATTAGGTACACAAACAAAGATGCAAATTTTGGGGATTTCAAAAGCCAGTGCTCTTGAATTTCATGGAAATCTGCTATTGTCAGGATAACCATAAATGAGGCCTTAAGTTTTTAAATTTGTAAATTTTTAACTAAATATTTATAACTCATTTTTCAGTAAAAATTTTTAGGATAAAACTATCATATAATTGACATTTTTGGAGCTAATTGTCATTCTCAAAAAATTGATTCTAGTTAAAACTGGTTGGATTTTCATTCCCACCTCCATTTAGAATAGATCTCGGTTTTGTTAGCCCAACATTAATTTGTTTACTCTATTTGTAATTCCCCTAAAAATCAAAATCTAATTTTGGAAAAAAAAATCCTCAAGACAATTTTAGCAAGAAAAAAGGAAAAACAGAATGTTGCCAATATAATGCTCCTTCCATTAAAAGTGTGGCAAAGAGAGGCCTTTAAATACAGCATATCAAAGAGTGACAAAAAGAAGACCTATTTACCTCATATTTTCTAATTATAATAGTGCAAACATTTTGGCATACTTGTACAGGACAAATAAAAAAGGACATAAGCGCATCATACCAAGGTATTTAAAAAAATTCTAAATACAATATAATATCGTAATTCTTTAGTAAATTTCATCAAGAATTTTTGTTTCTCGAAGGCTACATTCCGCTCCATACTTTAATATTGTGAGTTCGTCAAATTGTATCTCTTTTCAGGTCAATATTCCCGTGTTCTTTCCTATTTATATCATATCAAATTATGAGGGTTTTTTTTTTTTTAAAAAAAAACATATTCTAATGGTCCAAGAAAGGATAAATTATTCTCACGTGCGAGAAAAAGCAAGGAGGTGGGGTCATCCACAGACCGGTAAGCGTCTGGCGCGTCTTTGACCCTTCTCACTCTTCCCAAACCCCACCCTCCCTCTCCGGGCTCTGGGTCATTTTCCTCTGAATTTCATTTTCTCATCACAGCTCATCACTCGTAAATCAAATAAAAACGAAACGAAATTGAGTTAAAAAAAAAACATGGAAAAGACCAACGAAGAAGGGAAAAGAAGTGGAGAAATTTCTCAGTCAGACGAGGGAGTATGCATTGACTCGACTATACTTTGCTTTCCGCAGTCCCCTTTACAATACCTTGCAAATTTTGAAGCTCTTCTCCTATCTCGTCCCGTTTGCCAGCATTTTCAGCTAACTTCATCACAGTTCCAGATTCCGGAGTAAAATTTGTGGGGGGAGAAAGGTGGAAGCTGCCCGGAAGGTGATTGTGGAAAATCCTTGAGTCCATTTGGTCAACCAGGTCAACGTGCTTGTGAGTTTATGCCTCGTTATGAAGTTCATGGGATTCTAGTTCAAGAGGATGAGACATATGGACAGAGTGATTTCGTCTTTCATGGCCGCTTTACTAGTTTGTGCAATCTTAGTGTTTGATTTGGTGCTAAATGTTTCTGGTAATGCCGAAGGTGGGTGGTATCTTTTGTCACTGCTTTTTTATTTCTTTGATGTTTCATATTACGGATGCTTTTTAATGCATTGAGATGGGAAAATTGACTTTTTTGCTGCTCATCTTGCTCTGTTAGCTATATTACTTCTTGATTGACGTGCATAACTGGAAAACTTAATAGATGGAGTAGCTATTTTAGTATTCCAACTTAGCTTCTCTGTCTCTAATGCTTTGTTCGAGTATGAACAGAGAGGACTGAGGGGTTTTCATGAAATTCGTTCGTATGCTATATATGTTGGTCCTGGCTTGGGTTGATTGTCCATAATAGAGGCTAAAAGTTATTTTATGCTCATAATTCAGAGAAACTGTCGTGTGCTTATACTTAATTGAGTCTGTGTTTTGGAAGATCCGACCATCTTCGGATGGCTTTTCAAAATGTTTTTGGTATTTAGAAATAAATCATATTTCTCTTTCCGTCAGGATAAATGTCTTACTGTTTGGCCGCGTTCTAGGACTGTGAGTAAGGGTGAACTGAGAAAGTATTCCATCATGCTTCTTTTCTCTGTATTTCCCACTTCCCAGTGCAGCATAAACACTAACACCTTGTTTGATCAAATAATTTTAATTACAATAATAAAATTGGCTTTTCATAATTGTGAGCTGCCGAGATGTTGCTTGGATAACAAAATATATGATTTAATTTAAAGGATTTCTGCATCTGAAAATTGCCTTTGTCTATGATAGGTGATGCCCTGAATGCATTTAAGACCAGCGTAGCTGATCCAAACAGTGTTCTTCAAAGCTGGGATGCTACCCTTGTCAATCCTTGCACGTGGTTTCACGTTACATGCAATACTGATAATAGTGTGACCCGTGTGTAAGTAATTTCTGGGATTATTACCTATCATTTATGACCATTCTGCACATGTTAAAAATTCTACTTATCTTTGGTCAGTGATCTTGGAAATGCCAATCTTTCGGGTGAACTAGTTGCACAGCTTGGTCAACTCCCAAATTTGCAGTACCTGTAAGTTATGAATTGGATATGATTTTGTTGCACAGATTTGCATCTTTTTCTGGGATATTATGGTTTGACATTATTTCTTGAGCCATTACCTCTTCTGTTCTTTGTTGGTTTTTTATTCAGTGATTTTACCTTAAGGTCTTGAACCATTCAAGATTATCTCAGCCTTTGAATCCTCTTATGCAAAGCTAGAACCAAAAATCTTAACCACTTTACTTATTATCATGAACTGTTTTGTTACTATCATTAGATCAACTTTCTAATTCCTGATGTTGATATTGCTCCTCCTCTAGCTGTTTAAGAGATTGAATTGTCTTGTGCAGCAATTATGTGTTAACAACTTTGGCTGTCTCCCAAGCTTATGCTTGATATCAACTTGCCTCTAGAGATTATTTTATAAATGAGCGAAGCAAAATTCACACATTGTCTGTTGTACGATCCATTAATGATTTTTTTTTCCCAGTTGTGTGTGCTTGCTTCAGTTTTCACCTTATCAATACAAGATTTCAACCACTCCATATCAATCTCGGGCTCATATCTGTCATCATCTATTTGTTGGGATATTTTTCTGTTTGCTCAAATCTGAATTTGTGTTCTTTTCTATGTCAGGGAGCTTTATAATAATAACATTACGGGAAAAATCCCAGCTGAATTTGGAAATTTGACAAATTTGGTGAGCTTGGATCTGTACACCAATCACATATCTGGCAGCATCCCGGAAACATTGGGCAATCTTAAAAAACTACGTTTCCTGTATGACATGCAGTTTATTTTTAATTTTTTTCAATTCTCTTTCTTAATTAAAGTGTCTTGGTTATCTGTCAGGCACTCCTACTGCACTGCATTTTGCTTGTTCTTCTTCTAAACATCAGACTGTCATCAGTCAAGTAGTTAAGGCTTTCAGCATGCATGGTTGAGGGCAAGTAATGTGTTACAGTTGAACAATGCACTTGTTGTCTCCTGGTCTTTTTCCATGCAAATTTATTATATCGAAGTGTATATTAAAATGGGAAGGGAGGGTGTTGTTTTGCTGTCTAATGTATTCTCAGAAGAACTGAGTATCAGTAAGCTTGCAATCAAATGATCAATGATTTGTTAATGGACACTGTATATTAATTTTAAGATAAATTATTGCTTGGACTCCAGGGTCTATTATTTGTTATCCTCAATAGCAAACAAGGAGGCAATGCTCTGGATACCTTGTATGGGTATTGGGAGACTAATGGAATCATTTTTGTCTTGCTGTCTGGAAATGATGAAGTGGAAGCATCCAATAAACAGATTAACTGTCTTCTACCTTCATCATTTAATTCTTATTTATTTTAATCTTATTAGTAAATTTTCAAATGTAATCATTAAATTATGTACTTGAAGCTAAAAGCCAATTTATGGGTGCATCAGCCATGGTCATATTTAGACGTATTCAATTTTCAACAAATTTACTTTCCCAAGTACAAGTTTATGTTATCTGCATTGAAGTGACACATTCTATTTATTTATCAAAATATTGGGGTCTGTCCATTATTTTCATATTTCTCTCTAGCTTAGGTTACTGTTATTTGCGAACTAATCCTTCCTGCTATCTGAAATAGGCGTCTCAACAATAACACCTTGGCTGGAGTCATTCCCATGGCCTTGACTACTGTTAATTCTCTGCAAGTTCTGTGAGTGTTTCTTCTAAGTTTCAATGATCTGACGCAAATGTGGATATTAAGTTATATATCTATAATGAAGTGTAAGCTTATGATCATTGTGGAATCTAGTGATCTTTCAACAAATAAGCTAGAAGGAGACATACCAACCAACGGTTCATTTCAATCATTTACTGAACTCAGGTTGGTGCAAGTGGTTTTGTTTACTTCTTGTGATTATTGAGGAGGAACATACCAAAGTTTTGCTAATGACCCTGCTCCACTTAACAGTTTTAAAGATAATCCTCGTTTGAAACCACTAAACATTACACCTGCACCAATTTCACCTACGCCGCCACCATCTTCAGGTTTGTTGATGTCTTTTTTGGTGATATTTTAAGTTGTTGAATGAACTGCTCTACCTTAAAGCTTTAGTTAGAAAACAGACCCTCTCATGTACAAACCTACTGAGCCTGAAAAGCAGTCAGTATAGGTTTTCATTATAACTACCTTAAGTTATAACTAAGCATTAAAATTTACAAGCACGCTTAGCTGGCCTTGCACATGATATTTTCAATCTGACTTGGGCTAATGAGAGCCCAACATTGCTGTAATTGTTTTGTCTTTTCTTTTCGTTGTATCAAAAAAACGCTGGACTTGCACATGTTACCCAATGATGCATTTTCATATTCATATTCCCTCCAGTCCTATTTATAAGCTTCAAATTTTGGGAGGGGTGTGATCCATTTTATAAGCTTCAATTTGGTGTTTGTCTTAATATATAATGCACTTTTTCCAATTTTACCTTCAATTATTTGTTCTCGCTCCTTTATCATAATCTCTTTTATCACATTTTTTCATACATTCTCTTTCGTCCTCTTTTCCATTTATTATAAAGACATTTGAAAACAAAAGTATATTTATAATATATATATTGCTTTTAACTAATTTTAACTTATTGTTCATTGTCCGTGAATTAGTTATTTGAAGCTTAATAAGGACCGGAAGGAGTATTATATTAGTACTGGAGGAATAATGAGAGAAGGTTGTGGGTTAAACAACCCACACCATTACTTCCTTTGCTACTTTCCCTGAAGATAAGTGTGCAAGGTGGGATAATTGTTGGGTGGGAAGGTGGCGAGGTTGAATGAAATAATATGCTCGCCAATTCTGGACAGATGTGTGGGGAAGGAGAAAGGAAAGAACTCACAATTCAAAGACCGTATAGCTTTTTTAAATTCTTTACCATAGTCATTGATGATGCCTCTGTCTGTGATTCATTTATTTTTATCAAATACTCTCTGTGGTCCTTATTATAAGACACTTCTAACTAATTCACACATACTAATAAAAACAATTAAGAGCATTGAATTTGTCATAAAATTCACGTGATTTCCAACAATACCCTTATTATCTATACTAAACTCCAATATCTTATTAATTTTTACTCTCTCAATACCCTGATTAAATATATGCATATATTGAAAAAAACAATATTTGATATTCATTGAAACTATTAAAGCGTCTTATGAAAAGAACAAAAATACCTTCTCGAAGGTGTCCTATAATAGGGAATGGAGGAAGAATTTGATTTATAGAAAAAAAAGAGGTCATGATTTTTTTTTTAAATAGAATGATGATTTGCTGGTGAACATTTAATTTGTAAACCGTTTTAGGCAATAGTGCTACTGGAGCTATTGCTGGAGGAGTTGCTGCTGCTGCTGCTCTATTATTTGCAGCCCCTGCAATTGCACTTGCTTATTGCCGGAAGAGGAGACCACAAGATTATTTCTTTGATGTTCCTGGTAAGATAAATAATGGAAAATATGGTATACATAATGATTGGTGAATTATGTGACAACTAGAATTGATTTATCAGGATTTTGCCCTTTTACTGGCAGCTGAGGAGGACCCTGAAGTTCACCTTGGTCAGCTTAAAAAGTTTGCCCTGCGTGAGCTGCAAGTTGCAACGGACAACTTTAGTACCAAAAACATTCTGGGTAGAGGTGGATTTGGTAAGGTTTACAAAGGACGGTTAACTGATGGGTCTCTAGTTGCAGTGAAAAGACTTAAAGAGGAACGTACTCAGGGTGGAGAGCTGCAATTTCAAACAGAAGTAGAAATGATCAGCTTGGCTGTCCATCGTAATTTGCTCCGGCTGCGTGGCTTTTGCATGACACCAACTGAAAGGTTGCTTGTATATCCTTTCATGGCCAATGGTAGTGTGGCATCATGTTTACGAGGTATCCTTATTCTTCTACTCTGGCTGTTTGATTTTTTTTTCCTTAGGAAGAATTAATTAATTAGCATTGCTTCTATTCATAATTGAAACCTGTTTATGGTTGGCTTAAAGGACTTATTGTTTTTCCTTTTCCTGTTACATTTAAGGTTGACGTTTATTTCAAACTCACTTGTTGTTTTCCATTAATGAAACATGCATTATGCAATTCCTGGAAGTTATTTGGCACTGAGATGCTAAAACAATATAGATATAAATACCTCTAAAAAAATCTAACTGTTAAATATCTAAATTGTAGTTTTATAGTGAGATGCGTTTATGCATATTGGCCATGCCCTCAAATTTCTTCTAATGTGTTAGACCGCCCGGAATCAAAACCCCCACTTGAATGGCCTGTGCGAAAGCGAATCGCATTGGGATCTGCTCGAGGGCTTGCTTATTTGCATGATCATTGTGATCCAAAGATCATTCACCGAGATGTTAAAGCTGCCAATATATTATTGGATGAGGAATATGAAGCAGTTGTTGGGGATTTTGGCTTGGCAAAACTCATGAATTACAAAGATACTCATGTTACCACTGCTGTGCGAGGTACCATTGGACACATCGCGCCAGAATACCTCTCCACTGGAAAGTCTTCAGAGAAGACTGATGTTTTTGGTTATGGCGTGATGCTTCTTGAACTAATAACTGGACAGAGGGCCTTTGATCTTGCACGACTTGCCAATGATGATGATGTCATGTTACTTGATTGGGTATGTTTTCTGTTTTCTCATAACATGTTACTAACTTTTATGTGATTTGGACGCATATCTTTTTCCTGTTTCCATGATTTGGCGACCTGACACTACTTTGGATGCAGGTGAAAGGGCTTTTGAAAGACAAGAAACTGGAAGCACTGGTGGATGCTGATTTGGGGAGTGAATATAATGAAGAGGAAGCGGAGCAACTGATCCAATTAGCCTTGCTTTGCACACAAAGCTCGGCTATGGAAAGACCAAAGATGTCTGAGGTGGTAAGGATGCTTGAAGGTGATGGGTTGGCTGAAAAATGGGATCAATGGCAGAAAGACGAGATGCATCGGCGAGATAATCAAACCCTTCTCCCTAATTCGAATTGGCCAATTGTGGACTCAGCTTCACATATCCCCCCAGATGAACTCTCAGGTCCCAGATGATCTTCTCAATCTCAATACTACTTAGCATCTATGCAATGCTTTCATAACCATAGAAGATGGCTCAAACCATTTGAAAGTGATAATACTCAAGAACGTTAGTGCATATGATTTTCACTGCGGCTTGTTTTGCTTTCTTTTTAACTATGCTGTCCTGATAAGATCCACCATCATTGATCGTGTTGTGATTGTTGCAAGATATGTATAACTGAGACTCTAGTGCACCAGTGACCGTCACTTGTGTTGTATTATATGTAGGAAGAAATCAACTATAGAAAATAAATTAAAGTCTGTTTGCCCTTTCAAGGTTATGGGACACAGACAAAGATGTAGATTTTGGGGATTTCGAAAGTCAGTGCTCTTGAATTTCAACGAAATATGGTTGTCAGGAGGACACTGAAATGGTTTTCGCAATTTCTGTGCAACTGGCAGTTCTAGCGGACAGTTACCAGAAAACAGAATACACAACTAACTTAAAAAAATAACTAAAACAAAGTTTTGATTGAGTTGAGAGATTAGCGTCTAAAGGGAAGAATTAATTTAATGGAGAGCATCTAAACTCATAAATCACTGAAATATGTCCTATTAAATCTAGAAGAGTAAAAATGTATCTCTAGTAATTAATTAATATCGAGAGGTGTGCGGCTAGGCTGAGCTTTTTGTTGGATTCAAAGATGTTATGTCACTTATTTTTATGATAACAAAATTAAGAAAAAAGGTTGTTTTGCAGGATTATAAATGGTTTATTCATAAATGTAATAATTGGATCAAGAAGAGAAGGGGTGAATTTTGTAACTGTCATGTTTTATCTATTTTCTCAGAGTCTCTTGTAAAAAGAGGTGAGAGCTTTGATTTCAAAATTGCATGTGCTTAAATGATTTATAAAATCTAGAAATCAACGTTCTTGTGCAAAAACATTAAACTTCAAATACATTAAAAAAACTTCAAATATGTTAGAGTTTTCCCCTGTTCTTAACACGCCAAGATTTGGAGAGTCCATTACTTACAGCATTTACATTCCGATATCTCATTTGCCTTTAACAATTAAGTCATAATCTACTTTCTTTTCTACATTGTGAAAAGTTTTAATCAATTTTATTACTCACCCAATTCACTCCCTCTTTGACCCTAGCATGATTTGACAAAAAATATAACTTAAATCTTACTGAAGAACTTCAGTAATTGGTAAAATCAATTTTACTTTGGATGCAGTAAGAAATAAGAGGAGGTTGCCATGACTAGACATCAGCTTTGGGACAAAAAACAGAGCTTGCACACTCATTTGAGTATGACATTTTTAACTTAATTAGATATATACAAGTTTATTGAATCATTATTGAGTTTTTATTCCATATCTTTGCCACTTCAAATTTTGATGGTTGTTTCAATGTATAGATTCCTTATAATTCAGTTTGGATACCTCATTATTTTAACAAAATAAGGTTATGCCAAACTTGACATGTAAAGAGTTTTTTGATAGGCAAATATCAGCTGCAAGAAATTACACATATGGCAAGCTTCAAATCTAGACTTTGTGACAAATGCTTAAAGATTTCATGTGAGGCATAAAGCAAACATAAAACTGACAAATCCTTAAAGGTTTCATCAAAGGCACCAAGCAAACATAAAGCCAGATCTCATAGCTATTTATTAGACTAGATTATTCACACATCTTGATTCACTAAATGCTGGATTGAGATATCATTCAAAGGAATGGTTAGTGGCAGTTCGGAGGATAAAAACCTTTTAGACACTTGTTGCATTGTTGGTCGAAATTTGGGAGATGGATTCAAGCATACTAATGCTATTTTGACCAAAAGAGTCACATCTCTTGCATCTTTTTGTAATGGCAGTTGGACATGTGGGTCTAACACGTCCTTTAGCAAAATGCTTTCAGTATTGTCCTTTGACAAAGATGATATTAAATCTCTAAGATGTCTTCCCATAATTTTTTCCATTGTAACTACTCCAAAACCATAACATCACATTTTTCAGTCACAACCAAGGTGTATGCAAGTTCTGCAAGGAACTGAAAGTTTAAATAAATATTTATCAAAAGATAAATAATTGTAAAATACAACACAATAAGATAAGTAGCAAAGAAATCAGGAAAGCTGACTTGGAGCAATATAACCATAAGTACCAACTAGAAGAGTTTGATTAGATGCATCTGGATTAATAATTCTAGCTGTGCCAAAGTCAGATAGAAAAGCCTCCATCTTTGAGTTCAACAATATATTACTACTTTCTGTGTCTCGATGGATAATTGGAGGAGCACAGTCATGATGCATATAGAATAAAGCATTTGCTATTCCTTTGATGGCATTCACTTTCTTACTCCAATCCAACTCTTTAGCTTCAGCATCATTATTCAACACATAAAAAAGGCTTCCCCTTTCAATGTATTCATAGACGAGAAATATGCATTGATTATGTATGCAAAAAACATGAAGCTTTACAATATTGTGATGTCGAATTTCACTTAACATCTTCACTTCATCGTGAAAACTCTTAGCAAAAGATGTGTTTTCATATTCTCTTCCATGGAGCTTTTTCAATGTTACAATTTTGCCACTAGAAAGTTGTGCTCTATAAACACTTCCATAGGAACCAGTTCCAATTCAATATTTGATGTCAAAGTCCCATATTGCTTCAATAATATTTTCATATGTAATTTTTCCATCATAATTCCATATGGAAAACAAATCCCAATTTTTTGTTTCTCTTTTCTCAATTATGAATTTTTTGTTTTTTTTGAAAGAATGAAACCAGAAGAAACCCACAACAAATATGATGACAACAAAAATTGTCAAAGGAATGATGATTTTCAACAAAGACTTTGAACCTTTAGAAGAATCATGTATCTTCTCTGTATCAAGTAATTCTTTATTACCATTTAAAATGTCATAAGGAAAAGAGCTATAAACTTCACTAGGGACATAGATGCTGAGATGATTGTATGACAAGTTGATGTTGTACAGCTCACCAAGCTCTTTAGGTATATTACCAAAGATATTATTATAGCTCAAATCAATGCTACATTTTGATGAAAAAGTGCATATCCCAGATGGTAATAGTCCATTGATTTTGTTGGGACTAAAGTCAACATTGAACCTATTCCTAAAGTAAGACACTATTCCACTTAGCTTGTTTTGGGAGACATTTAGAAGAGAAAGGGAATATCAATATCCAAACTTCAATGGCATGCCACCAATTATTTGATTTTGAGAAACATCAAACTCCTCTAGATTTGTCAAATTGAAAATGGAAGAAGGGATATCACTTGCAGTGAATAAATTTGTACACAAGTCTTTAGTTTTTGTCATAAAGGAATGACTCTAGGTAGATTGCATTTATTCAAATTGAGCAAGGGTGGAAGGTAACTAAGATTATTGTAAGACAAATGTAAATATTGGATGAATGAACGACGAGCAAGGATTTGAATTAGAGTGGTACATATTATTCCTATTCTAGAAAGATTCAACTATTTTAGTTTTGGAAATGTAGTGAAGTTGAGATATGCTAGCCGAGGTTGTTGTGAATGAATTCTTGGTTGGTCAATTGAAATTACATTTTTGAAGATATTGCAAGATATGCCATGCCAGTCACAACGATAGTTTGAGCCACTATCTTTGATGTTCCACCATTTGCTCTGAAGTAGTGCATCCTTCTCCTCTGCAATCATCACAGTAGCTTTAGCATTGGCGAACAAAATAATGGCACTGTTTACTAGTCATGTGTCTTCAATGTATCTCCCGTTAAAACCAAAAGCTTGTTTATGCATGTCTTTTATTATATTATTGTGGTTAATTTATAGAATACTCAGTTTTATTTGAATTGTTAATATGACTTCTTGATACCAAGGCTTTTTTCACTTAAAACATGCTAAGTATTTTAATCCTTTAAAATGTGTTTTCAATGTGTTATTTCTCAATTTTTTTTTTTTTAGTTTGGAAAAGGATGAGATGTAACTCACTTGAACTAATATGGTTATTAGACAAGTTTCGATATTTGAGATATGGAAGATCTTTAGCTGAGTTGGAATAGTACCTGTCAAAACACATCCCTTTGGGTTGCAAATCTTTTGATCAAAATAAAAATCCACAGGGTAAGAGTGGAAGATAGCGCACATCTAAGATTATTCGAAGACAAGTTCAAGGAAAAGAGACTTTGAAGATCTCTTATTTGCGCTGGAATTGCACATGTCAAAAGCAGTTTTCATTAGCAGATTGCTAATAAGCGAGTCTGGTAGAGTAAACAATGGCAATTAACTTACCAGTAAGATTGTCATGAGACAAGTTTATATAGGTAAGATTATGAAGAGCTCCTATCTCAGTTGGAATGGTACCTATCAAACCTATTCCAGTAAGTGTCAAATCTTCCAGGTTGGGAAATACAGTGATGTTCAGATCTGCTAGCTGAGGGTGCTTTGGAATAATCATTGGTTTATCAATTCCAAGAACGCTTACAAATTCATCGCAATATATCTCTTTCCAGTGACAAGGGTCTAAGGAGTTATAGGCACTATGGCTAAAATTCCACCATTTGGTGTGAATCAGAGCAAGTTTTTCCTCTTCTATCATATTGGCCTTAACAGCACCATTAACGTGCTGGAAGGAAGCTATAGCAAAGCATACTAATAAAATTACCAATATCATCACACCCATCTTTCTTTAATTTTGTTTGCACAAAGTGATGATCACACAATGAATGCACCCACGAAATACCTTTATATAGACAAAAGCTTAACAACCATGAACCTGGGAGTATTGGTTCCACGTCAATGTTGTCCAGTGACAAAATAATAAAGGCAAAGAGAACGAGTTGCCATGTCTTACTGGAAATACAAGTCCAGTTTACTTACATGTACTGCTCTGGTAGTAAATGTAAGTCACTTATAAGGGAAAATTTTGGTCTTAAATATAAGTCATTTAAGTACTCATTTACTTTTAGATTATTTCGCATCATCTCCTTTCTCCTGGAAAAAAAAAAAGGAGCATATCATCCTTTAAGAAGAGGACTTATGCTTAAAAATCTTATCCTTTAATTTGAGTCTTTATATGTAAATGGGAAGAAAGTTGAAAGCAGAATGTGTCCCATGACAACCAAAAAACGTGTTTATGCTTTTTATCATTATTGTGGGGTGATTGAGACAGGGGCACTTTTCTGTTGGTTCTTTTAATTACATATGAAAGATCGTATAGCTTTGCAACTTCTTTTTTAACGTTTATAGAAGCTTGTTCACCGCTTTTAAAATTTAGTGACTTCTGATTCCTCTTTCGAGATAGGAAAGACTTCAAAACAGTTCCATAGTGGATTATCCGTTGGTGAGTGAAAATCACTTGTGCCTAGAAACACACGCGCTCTCTCTTTCGTTCTAAATATACATGAAATTATAATGAAGGGTTTGGTTTAATCCTAAATACTACCTCTGGTCCTTAATATAAGAGTTTATTTGACTTTTATTTTAGTCCTAAATATAAGATCCCAATCTATTTTGTCTACCATATTTATCCATTTTTTCAAGGTAGTCCTTGCAATAATAGTAATTCTGATTAATATACTAGATTAACGATAATATTTTAGGAAAGATAACACTTATTTATTATAAATAACTAACCTAGCTAGTTTTCTTAATCTACTCAAATTAGTCAATTATCTCTTATATTAAAGACTGGAGGTAGTATGATCTAATATCATCATTTATTCTGCTTCACAAATTTATAATTATTTTTCCAAACAATCATATTAATTACACAAATTTATTGGATGCAAGTGATAATCAAACACGCACAGAGGCAGAGAGTCTTTAAATTATATACTCTTGTAGTCCTATTTATAAGTCACTTCTAATATGTTTTACACAGACAAAAAAAAACTTTAAACTTCATTAATTTTCATTTAAAATCTAATAACTTTCTAACTTTCTAACTTTATTTCTATTTAATATACATTATACCTCATGTAAACAAAGTTAAGACAATAATAAATGAGGGGTAAAATTGTACATCTATATAAAAAATTTCTCTTGGTACCTAATAAATAGGATAAAAAAATATCTTTTCTTTCTATTCTATATATAGGGCCAGAGAAGTATATAAGATCAGTATGGAACGACGAAAGTTGAACAAGCTTATCCCTTAGCAACCATACAAACGTGCTTGCACTTTTTCTTTATCATTATTGTGTGGTTAAACGATATATAGGGCCTTCCTTTAATTTGATAGCAAAAAGCATATAACTTTGCAACTTCTTTTTAATACTTTATTATAAAGACTTTTCCCTTAATAAAATGTGGTAACTTTTTTATTGTTCTAAAAAATAAGAGAGAATTCAAAAAGTTCCATTATCAACGTGAAAGATGTCCCACATTTGGATTCCTCAATTTTTTTATCTTTTGCGATCAGTTAGTTTTTTCTTCTTATTACTTTTCCTGTCCTAAATATAAAACCTATTTTGTCATATAATTTATACTAATTACACTACAAAATAAGTCTTGTATTTAGGACAAAAAGAGTATTATTTATTTCAGAAAGGCATCATAACTATTGCTGCTTCAGTTCTATGCGCGACAAATTCCATTTCAACCACCAATAGATGAAACAACATGGACTTTCTTAGGATGAGATAAATGACATTATTATTTGACCCCAGGAAACAGAACTTAATTATTTTATGTCTGGTCATTCAATTCAACTTTTCTGGTGACTCTGGGATGAATTCTATTATTATAATTGCTTCAACTTCATTTATCCTCAATTCTTTGACTTCGACTTCATTTTATATTTGGGTTATGGTATATCTAGCACCTCACACTCTAAAGTATTTTGTGGTACATCTGGAAGCATTTTTTTAGGTGCGTCTAGTACCCTATAGTATTTTTTTGCGCATCTAACATCTGAAAGTATTTTTTTAGGCGCATCCAGCACCCAAAAATATTTTTTGGTGAATCCAGTGCCAAGACAAAAAAAAAATACTTTAGAGTGCTGGATGTACACAAAAAATAATTTGAGGTACTAAATGCACCATAAAATATTTTGGAGTACTGGATACATCTGAAAAAAATACTTCGGGATACTGGATGCACTTTGATCCTTGTCTTTTGCACACCAGAAAATGCCATTTACTGGAATTACAGATGATCCATGCATTGAACACTAAATTAATCAACGAAATACGTCTTATTAAATTTAGAAGAGTAAAAAATGTGACTCTAGTAATTAATTAACATCTAGAGGTGTGTGGCCGGGCTGACTTTTTTTGTTGGATTCAAAGATGTTGTATCCCTTATTTTTATGATAACAAAATTAAGAAAAAAAATTGTTTTGCACGATTATTCATACATGTAATAATTGGATCAAGGAGAGAAGAAGGTTTGAAGTTTGTAAGGATCTTAACCTTAAGTGTTTTTCTGGATATCAGAAAAATAAAAGAATTGGGAATTTGATCTAGGAGCTTTGATTTCAAAATTGCATGTGCTTAAATGATTTATAAAATCTATTGTGCAAAAACGTCAACAAAGCTTCAGATATGTTATTTTCCCCTGCTCTTAACACGTCAACATTTGTATTATGTGTCAAACAGTGATCGAGTCCTTAAGTTCTTCCTTCTTAACGTGTTAGACCTACATTCTAACGTGTTATCCATTACTCACAGCATTTACATTCTGACATCTCATTTGCCTTTAACACTTGTCATAATCTTCTTTCTTTTCTACATTTTGCTACACTGCGAAAAGTTTTAATTAATTTTATTGCTCATTCAATTTACTCCCTCTCTTTAATGCTAGCATGATTTGACAAAAAAATGTAACTCAAATCTTATCATGGAACTTGAGTAACTGGTAAAATCAGTTTTACTTTGGATGCAACAAGATAGAAGAGGAGAGTTGACATGACTGGATTTAGCTTTGGGACAAAATACAGAGCTTGCATGCTCATTTGAGTATCACCTTTTGAACATAATTAGTTATGTCCAAGTTTATTGAATCATTATTGAGTTTTTACTCCATAGCTTGCCACTTCAAATTTTGATAGGTGCTTCAATGTATAGATTCCTTATAATTTAGTTTCGATACCTTATTATTTTAACCAAATAAAGGTTATTCCAAACTTGACAGGTAAAGAGTTTTTTGATTGGCAAATTTCAAATCTAGAATTCGTGACAGATCCTCAAAGTTTTCATCTGAGGCGCAAAGCAAACCTAAAGCCAAATCTCATAGCTATTTATCAGACTAGATTATATGCATATCTTGATTCAGTAAATGGTGGATTGAGATGTCATTAAAAGGAAGACACTTGTTGCATTCATGGTTGAAATTTAGGAGATGGATTCAAACATGTTAATGCTATTATGACCAAAAGAGTCACATATCTTTCATCTTTTCATGATGACAGTTGGACACGTGGGTCTAAGACATCCTTTAGTAAAATGCTTTGACTATAAGCCTTTGACAAAGATGATATCATGTTTCAAGGATGTCTTCCATTGATTGTTTCCATTGTCTCCACTCCAAAACTATCAACATCGTATTTCTCAGTCACAACCAAGGTGTATGCATGCTTTGCAATAGACCAAAAATTAAATAATTATGTATTTATCTCAAGATAAATAATTGCAAAAATAAAATATAACACTACAATATAAGTAGTAGAGAAATCAGAAAAGCTGACCTAGAGCAATATAACTATGAGTACCAACTACAAGAGTTTGATTAGATGCATTTGGATCAATAATTCTAGCTGTGCCAAAGTCAAATAGAAATATCTCCATCTTTAAGTTTAACAATATATTACTACTTGTCATGTCTTGATGGATTATTGGAGGAGCACAGTTATAATGCACATAGAACAAAGCATTTGCTATTTCTCTAATAGCATTTACTCTCTAACTCCAATCCAACTCTTTAGCTTCTTCATCATTATTCAACATATAAAAAAGGCTTCCTCTTTCCATGTATTCATAGACGAGAAACATGCATTGATTATGTACACAAAAACCATGAAGCTTTACAATATTGCTATGTCGAATTTCGAACAACATTTTCACTTCATTGTGAAAACTCTTGGCAAAAGATGTGTTTCTATATTCTCTTCTATGGAGTTTTTTCAATGCTACAATTTTGCCACTAGGAAGTTATGCTCTATAAAAACTTTCTTAGGAACTAGTTCCAATACAATATTTGATGTCAAAGTCTTCTGTTACTCCAATAATATTTTCATATGCAATTTTCCCATCATAGCTCCATATGGAAAAAAAATCCCCTTTTTTGTTTCCCTTGTCTTAATTATGGATTTCTTGTTCTTTTTGAAAAAATTGAAACCAGATGAAACTCACAACCAATATGATGACAGCAAAAATTGTCAAAGGAATTTTCAACAAACACTTTGAACCTTTAGAAGAATCATGTATCTTCTCTAGACCAAATAATTCTTTATTACCATTTAAAATGTTACAAGGAAGAGAGCTATAAACTTCATTTGGAATATATCCACTAAGAAGATTGTATGACAAGTTAATGTAGTGCAGCTCACCAAGCTCTCCATATATACTACCAGAGATATTACTATTGATCAAATCAATGATACATTTTGATGGGAAAGTGCATATCCCAGATGCTAATAGTCCATTGATTTTTTTGTGACTGAAGTCAACATGAAAATCGACATCGAACCAGTTCCTAAAGTAAGGCACATTTCCATGCATCCTATTTTTGGAGACATTTAGAAGAGAGAGAGAATAGAAACATCCAAACTTTATTGGTATGCTACAAATTAGTTGATTTTGAGAAACATCAAACTCTTCTAAATTTGTCAAATTGAAAATGGAAGAAGGGATATCACCTGCAGTGGATAAATTTGTGCACAAGTATAAGCCTTTAGTTTTTGTCATAAAGGAGTGACTCTAGCTAGATTGCATTCATTCAAATTGAGCAATAGTGAAAGGAAAGTAAGATTATTTTAAGACAAGTGTAAATATTGGATGATTAATGAACGAAGAGCTATTTAAATTAGAGTGGTACGTGTTATTCTCGTTCTAGAAAGATTCAAATATTTTAGTTTTTGAAATGTAGTGAAGTTAAGGTCAGCTAATTGAGGTTGCATTGAATCGATCCTTGGTTGGTCAATTGAAATTACATTTCCAAAGATATTGTAAGAAATGCCTTGCAAGTCATCACAATGGTAGTTGGAGCATTGATGTTCCACCATTTGCTCTAAAACAATGCATGCATCTCCTCTACTGTCATAGTAGTAGCTTTAGCATTGGTGAACAAAATAATGGCATCATATGATAATAATTAATAGAAGTGATCATAAAATGAGTGCAAAGTCTTTAAATATCGGGAAGTTGGCTATTACTCTTTTAATGATGTGTTTAAATGACAAAAGCTTACCATCACTTTAAAAGTTTTGCAAAAAGAGTTTCCCCTACTACAACCAAAAGCTTGTTTTTTCTTGTTCGATCTTTATTATTTGTGATTAGTTTATAGAGAATTCAATATTATTTTTTTTCTTTTTATAGTTGAATTGTTTATATCATAAGTGTAACGCTGGAATTTTCTGACTTAGAATGAATAAGAAAAGAAAAAATTTATTAAAATTATTTAATGACAAAATAAAATTAGAAAAAAAATTATGAAATATTGATTTTCAGGGTTTAGAAATATTTTGGAAAATTTATTTCTCCAAAAATGACTTAAATAATTTTAATAAACAAAAATGATCTATTTCTCTAGAAAATTCAAGGAAAAATAGTTAGAGATTTATATTTGAGTTGAAAATTTTAGGATAATTATTTCATGAGATAAAGAAGCTAATTGAGCCATAAAATCCTTAAAATGAGTTAATGATTAATTTTCAGAATTAAGTGCTATTTTCTCGAGAAATTCAAGAAAAATAGTTGAGAATTAATTTTTGACCCATAATTTTTATGGAAATTATTTTAGGGGTCAGGAAGCTATTGGATAAGGAAAATACATATGAAGTATTTTACAATTTCTGGAGATAAAAACATGTTGAAGGGTATAATGGTCATTTCGACCAGTCTAATTCGATTCAAGTCATCGGCTCCATCTTTCTTCTTCATTTGCGCCTGAAACCCGAGAGAACAGAGACAGGGAGAGACGTGAGGAACAGAGGAGAAACGGGGAAGGAGCAGCTGATGATCGGAGGCCGTTTTCGTGCATGCAAGCGTGGATTCTCAGCAAGGTGAGCCTCCTAAACCTCCTCTGACTTTTGTTTTCTGGGATTGGTGACTGGCTGGAGTGTTGATGATGAAAGAAGTTTGAGTTCTAGTGAGAGAAACTCCCAGTGAAGGCTGAAACTTGATGATAATTAAAGAATAATGCTTGTTGATGATAATGGAGTATGATTTTTAGCTTGGATGTCGATTATTGTTGCTGCAAGTGAAGGGTGGCTCTGTTTTGTGATAGCCTAAACAGGGATTTTTATATTTATGGTTGTGGCTTCGATATTCCTAGGTAACCAGATAAAAAACCTCAGTCCTTATGATATAGAAATGTAAATACGATGCTGTTAGGAGATGGAGTTGTTCTGTGATTTTCGAAACTAATCTCCCCTGTTCTTGGTTGTGAAGTGTCGAGTATAATGAGAAGGATGTGTGCTTAAAATAAAGGAGCAGTGGCTGTTTGATATTTTTGAATGCTAGGAAAGAACTTGAAATGATTAAATTACAGATAAAGATGTATAAGTCATGCTTAGAAGCAACAGAATGATGATTGAGTCTTGATATTGATGCCGGAAATTGTATAACAGTGAAGATTTCAGAAAAGAGAATTATGTTTGTCGAAACTAGTGATTCTCTTTGATTAATTAGTTGTTAGCTATTCAAATTATGTTTCAAGTTGTGAAATGATGGATTAAGACTAGTTATGAGAGTTACAATCTTAAAGGGATCCATTTTGTGCAAAATCGAAATGGCTAAAGGATTTAAAGGAAGTGTGTATATGGTGATGTAAAAGGCAACTGATTGAACAATTAAGAAGAGATAAAAGGTTACTTAGAGAGTTATGAATAAGATAAATACATAGATTTAAGTATATATATTTAATGTAATGAATGTGCGGCTGTAAAAGTGATGATAACTCACTGATTTGGGACTTCTCCATGTTAAATAAGTATTCTACCTTGTTAAATCAGGATTGAAAGCAATGGGATAATGATTTAAAGAATGTTTGAATGTGGGAAAATAATTTCAGATTGAGAGTAGGATTAGTTGAAGCATTATCTGGGGTATTAAACCGGGTACTAAGCAATAGTTAGGAAAGTGAATGGAAGCTGGGAGTTGATTTGGTTTTACTGATTCATGATTATGAAATATGAGTCATTGTTTAAAGGTGTTAGAGATCACTAAGGGTTGAATTGTGAATGCTGAAGTATGTTGGTAAATCTGGTTAATATTTCCATATTAAGTGTAAGGTTGTTTGAATCATTGGAGATATAAATATATGTGCATAGGCATGTGATGCTATGAATACTCAATAAATAGTTACTGTTTGGTTTTGAATAAATATGAGTAATGAAATGTTCAGATGGTTATAGCAAAGAGAAAAGGAGAAATCAAAATAGGATGATAGGCTTGAATTTTTGGTGTAAAGAGATTAAGAATGAAATTGGAATGAGAATAAAGGGATTAAGAACATGGTTTATAATCAGTTATGATTTTAGGTCATTTAAATGGGAACCTCATATGGTTGATTTGAGGTTGTTACATTGAATGGGAAAAAGAAATTGTTAATTGAAGGGTGTGCAGAGGAGGTTAACCTTGAGGTTTAATTGATAGAACTTAAGTGAATTTAAGCATTAAGTAAAAAGAATTTGAGTTGAATATAGGTGTGCCTATGTGTGTGTCGGCCAACATTTGTAAAAATTGACATGAATTTGATTGTTTGAGGTTTGCTTGAGGTTTCTAAGTGATGGATGGGAAGCTTAAACAGATAAATTAATAATCATGGTATTTGGAAATTATTTCAAAGGTATACATTAGGAAAATTTTAATGGCACAGTCAATGGTTAATTGGGATAAAATTTGTAATTGATAGAATTTATGAGAATGGTTGTTTGAGGACTATAATTTAAAATTAAGGATGTCTAGAAGTTGAATTGCTTAGCTTGTCTGGTTTGGATTTCAATATTGATTAGGTGAATATATTTGTTTTCACGTGTGTCTTGGTCAAAAACTATTAAAATTAAACTTACTTCATTAAGACTCAATTAAGCAAACTTGTGTGTAAATGGTTAGAATAGGTGATGACTAGTTACTAAGTAAAGTAACTGTATGGGTTGAGATAAAGGAAAAAAAAAACTTCCAAAGTGAATAGTTTGAATAAGAAACATTTTCTAGAATGACCAATTATTATATAAGGGTAGAATTTAAAGAAATTTAGAATTTAAAGAAAGTTAGTTAATTTATAAATTGTATTGGATCAAGCATTAACCTACCCTTACTAACATAATAGGTTTTGATATCTGTGAAAGCCCACCAAGGAAGCTAAAAGAAAGAAAGAAAGTGAGGTTTAATTTCGAAGCGAAAGGCTTAGGCAGTAGTTCTTTCCTACCTTACACTTGTATATGATTGCTGCATGTCTGTTTATACCACGTTATTCCAAAGCATGAGAACATGTAGTCCGTAATTCTTTGCATGAGTTATTAGTTGTGATCACATGCAATTGAAAGATATGAAGCCTTTTATGCCTTTATTTGCGTGGCATTACATGCCATTACGAGCACGACTTTATGAGCCATTATTTGTGGGGCATTACGTGCCATTGTATGTCTGGCTTTATGTGCCGTTGATTGCACATTCAGCTATTCAATCTGACTATTGTCATTGCATTCAAATGCTTTATATGCATAGCCTGCAAGGTTATGTTTCAGTTGGCTTGTTTTGCCTAGTTTGTGTGATCTGCATATGTGTTTGATGAAATTACTACTACGGTGATTCTCTAGGATCTTACCCTCCCTTCTATGATTTACAGCAAGGGTAAGGACGTTGTAAGAGTTGAAGGTGGGCATTTATGAAGAGCAGGAATGGTTGCTACTTTTTATAATTATGAAGTAAATTATTTTAGTAGTTAATTAGCTAACTTATTTAATAATGTTTATGGGCAAGTAATCAATACTTGCTTACGTATATACTATTATGTAGGGTCCATAAGGAGGTATGCATTACCGGCACACAGGTAAGTACCATTAGCCGAGATGGCCAATGTATCTACCTATGCATATAGCGTTATTATTAAGTTTGTGTGCCTACGTTATTAGTAATACTAGCAAGGTTCAAATGTGAATCATTCATCAGTTTTCAGTTAGTATATGATTTGGGAAAAAAAAATTACCCA